>NW_024081591.1:329768-377373 GCF_003009895.1 Hyaena hyaena
GGGGGGGGGGGGGGGGGGGGGGGGGGGGGGGGGGGGGGGGGGGTGGAGATGTGGACAGAGTGCCTGGACAGATGTGGTTATTTACAGAAATGACTCCAGGTGCATTTTTATAATTTTATTTGATTATCTTCTAATTGCCTTGCAGTGGTAACACATATATTATGGGTGATAAATAGATAAAAGTACTTTTGAAAATGTCTTAATCAGGTCTGCAATGATTCTGCCAACACCTTCCTATTCTCTTTCCCATCATTATAGTAAAATATATAAAATATAAAAATTTCCACTTTTATCATTTTAAGTGTACAATTCAATGACATTAGATTCACACTGTTGTGCAACTGTCATCAATATCCACTTTCTAGGTTTTAAAATTACCTCAAACAGAAATTCTCTACCCATTAGGTCAAAAACTCCCCATTCTCCTTTTTCTCTTTCCCCCAACCTATTTTCCTATTAATTCTATTACTTCAGATATTTCATATGTATGGTATCATACACTTACTCTTTTGTGACTGATTCATTTCAGTTAGCATAATGTTTTCAAAGTTAATCTACGTTATAGCTTGAATGAAAACTTCATTCCTTTTTATAGCTGAATAATATTCCATGGTTTTATATACCACATTTTGTTTATTCATCTATTGATATATAATTCTGTTGCTTCCACCTTTTGTTGTGAAAAATGTTACAGTGAGCATAGGCATACACGTATCTTTTGAGTACCTATTTTCAATTCATTTGGGTATATACCTAGGAGTAGAAAGCTGGGTCATGGTAATTCTATATTTAACTTCTTGAGGGATTGCCAAACTGTTTTCCACAGCAGCTCCACCATTTTGCATCTTCACCAGCAATAAATAAGCTTTCCAGTTTATCCACATCCTCACCAACACTTGCCATTATAGGCAGGAGTGCATTGTTGTAGCTTGTGGGTTTGATTGCATTTCCCTAATAATTAGGGATCTTTAACAGCTTTCATGTGTTTATTGGCTCTTTATATATTTTTTCTTACAGTGAATATTTACTCATGTCCTTTGCCCGTTCTTAATTGGGTTATCTGTGTTGAGTCACAGTTTCTTATATATGCTAGATATTAAGCCCTATCCGATACATGATTTGCAAGTATTTTCTCCTACTCTATGATTGCCTTTCACTTTCTGTGCAATACCTCTTAATGCACAAAAGATTTTAATGTTGATGTTCAATTTTTTATTGCTTTTGGTGAAGTATCTAATAATCTATTTTCAAGTTATAGGTTAACATGTATGTTTCTTCTAAGAGCTTTATCATTTTAGTTCTCATATTTAAGTTGTTGATCCATTTTGAGTTGTTTGTGGTGAGGAGTAGGGTTCCAACTTTATGCTTTGTGCATAGAAATTCAGTTGCCGACAACCCTGTATTGAAGAGATATTTTTTCTCCATTCAGTAGATTAGGCACCACTGTCAAAAACATTGACCCTAAGTGTTTGAATATATTTCTGGACTCTCAGATCTATTCCATTGGTCTATCCTTATGCCAGTACCACACTACTTTGGCATTGTATTTTATAAAGTTAGAAAGTGTGAGTACTCCAACTTTGTTCTTTATCAGGACTGTCTGGTCCATTGGGGGCCCTTTGACTTCCATATGAATATGTAGATTAATCCCCCTTTCTGTGGGAAAAAGGCTGTTGGAACTTTGATAGGAATTACACTTAAACCATAGATTGCTTCAAGTAGCATTGGCATCTTAAAAATACTAAGTATTCCTGAACCTGAAAATAGAGTGTCTTTTATTTCTTTAGGTCTTCTTTAATTTCTTTTAGCAATGTTTTTCAATTTCTGGTATATAAGTCTTTTACCTCTTTTGCTAAATTTAATCATAGGCATTTTATCCTTTAAATGTTATTATAAGTAAAATTGCTTTTTTAATTTCCTTTTTTTGATTGTTCATTACAAGTGTACAAAAACATAACTAATGATTATGTGCTGATTTTTGTGCCCTGAAGATTTGCTAATTTTTTTCTTAGTTCTAGTAGCTTTTTGTGGATTCTTCAGAGTTATCTAAAGATAGAATCCTTTCATCAGGGAATGAAGACAGTTTTCTTTTTGTTTTTTATTTTGTTTTTTGGCTTGAGAATACAGATGCTTTTTACTTATTTTTTCTTGCCTAATTGCTCTGGCTAGAACTCTCAGTACAGAGTTGAAGGACAGTGGTGAAAGTGGGCATCCTTGTCTTGTTCCTAATCTTAGTGAAACTTTTAGTTTTTCACTGTCGAATATGTAAGCTGTGGATTCCTATTAAATTGTTATGAAGAATATTGTATTTGTTGATAAAACCTCATGATTTCATTTCAATCACTTAAGCCTTAATGCTGAAACATGTTGTTGGACATCATTAATATAACCTGTGGTTTTGTTCCTCATTTCCATGAAAGTCTTATGGAAGAGATTAAATGTGTATGTGCAAAGATTCTTCAGTTGCCTATCCAGATTCCAAAGATACTAAAGAGACAGTCCATATTATTTAAACCTCTCCTTTGATCCCTCTGTAAAAAGATAAACAGGTTACAACTTTTGGATTTGATATCTTAGAAGACTGTTGTAATTATAGCATACTTAGCTAGGTATATTTTAGATCTCTCTCCACATTCTTTTATCTCTCAAGAGTCCCTACTATATTCTGAACTGCCTCTTTCCCTAAATGAAGTTTACTTGTCTTGTATGTATGAAATTGGTTCCTTCTTTATTTGTATTTTAAAACTGTATATCTTAACTTCTAGCATGATGTTTGTCATATTTTACTTGTGCTTCTTTGTTTGTCTCTACCACTACATCGCCTCCTTAAGGGTGAGATGGTGGGAAAGTTTTGATTTTCTATCCATCATCCGTGTGCTTGCCTGGTAATGTACTGTTCTCTCAATTCAGCTTTTCGATGTCCATGGAATTAATTCCCAATCCCCATCAGCATAATTTAGCTCTTGAATCAAGTTATTGAGGAATTAGCATATGTCCCAACCTTGAGCATATTACTATATCACATTACTTAACCAATTTGACTGTACAAGGGAATGGTCAGAAAACCTTTCCTGAAAAGGGCCACATAAATATTTTAGGCTTTGCAGACTGAAAAGACTATTGCATATCCTTCTTGCTTTTATTTATAACCATTTAAAAATGTAAAAATCATTCGAAATTTCCCTGTAGAAAAACAGATAACTTGCTGGATTTTATCCAAGGATTTGGTTTAGTGATCCCTGTAAAGAAATATGACCCACACTTTGTGGGCAGAGTCACGACTTTTACTAGCAGTGCTGCATTAAAAAACTTTTCTTCTTCTGCCAGGAAAAGGGAATGTTTACCCCCCAAAGCTCCTGGAATTTGTCTTGAAATTATGAAGGATTAAAACTATGAATATATTTAATACTAAGATTTCAAAGAAGCAAGAGAAGTAAAGTTGGTCTATATTAAACTGTAGAATCAACTCTCTTCATCAGTTGCTTCTACATACAAACTTTACAATTTAAATGAGACAATAATTGCCACTTACTTTTTTAGATTTATACTTCACTTAGTTTTGTTTTCTATCAAAATTCTTTAACTAATAGAGGTGTTAATTGCTATGATCCTAACATATAGGACAGGAAACATTCAATGAATGTTTACTGTATATTTGTGGGAAAGATGCCTACTTATTCATTAGTTCCTTTGGCAATGAATGCTGTAAGCCTTTTAGATATGTGTTTTAGGGGTTGTGGTCAACAGATTTTGCTCAATAGCTTTGAAACTGTAGTTGAAGCAAAGCCACATGCTGTGACAAGAGAGTTGAAGGTACAAGTAAATGAAGTCAAGATCTACATTCAAATGGTAATGGAAACATATTCAAATGTCAAGTCCACAGAGACCAAAGCATGATCAAAATCAGGTTCAGATTATTTTCTGTCAGAATTGGGAATATGAGAATAAGACAGTCATAAAATAGGGACATTTCAGCAACAAATATTTTCCTCTAGCTTGAGACATTTCTCTAAAGCTTTTTCATATAGGCCCATGGAGGAGATGGTTTTAAAGTTTTTGAAGAATTACTTATCTTCTATTTTTAACTCTTTCTTTCTATTACTCTGGATGCTTGCATTTATTTTCCAGACAGAGTTATGTCAAGTAATTTTAGCCCTTCTATGTATTGATTTTGGATACAAACTCATCCCCAAAATACTCTTCACTTTAGATTTATTTTGAAGGATGTATGTCGCTTTAAAAGATGGTTGTTTGTTTTATATATGTGGTTTTATAAATGTGTAGTCCAAAGGCTCAGGTATAAGCATAATATTTCAGGTTATTTGAGAAAAAGAATAAATATTGGATTGTCCTCCTGCCCTTCAATCTTAACAAAACTTTTTCCTAATCCTGAAAAAAATGTAAAGATTCATTGCCTATAGAATCAGAAAATTCCACACTGTAACCCAAAAAGGGGAGAACAAACTTTCTTCGGTGTTAGCAGAAATACTGTAAGTAACAAAAGAAAGAATAAGACAATAGAAAAAATTACACTCTTTGCACACTTGAAATAGGGGAGAGGAATTCCTTCCTTTGAAGGAAGAATTAGAACTTTACTTCAAGGAGCATTTCACAACTAGGAGTAGCTCACAATATTTTTGAGAACTTTACATTTAATATAATATTTAAAGAATATATTTTTAAAATAACATTTGGAATTTCTTCATAACTGAACAGTTTCAAACTTCACCTTATAAAATAAAAAAAAATCAGGTGCCTGGGTGGCTCAGTTGGTTAAGTGTCCAACTCCAGCTCAGGACATGATCTTGTGGTTTGTGAGTTTGAGCTCTGTGTCAGGCTCTGTGCTGACAGCTCAGAGCCTGAAACCTGCTTTGGATTCTGTGTTTCCCTCTTTCTCAGCCCTTCTCTTGCTCTCACTCTTTCTCTCTCTCAAAAACAAACATTAAAAAAATAAAGAAAATTTAAAAAATAAAAACAAAGTATCAAACACGATATTTTATTGTGATAGAGCCCTTTCCTAAGTAATGTGGTGGCGTTGTCCTCAGAACGAAGGAAGGCTGGGTGGCCCAGTTAACTCCCATACATGTGTGTGTAGCTCTGATACAACTCTGTAACTTGGTTTGTGTCTAATCAGACTATATTGTGTCACCATATATGGTAGACAAAGAAGTAGAACTTACATAAAAGGCCACACCCTGACTGTGCTTGGGGCTCAGCCTTTTTGAGGTTTTAGCCCACTGAGCCCATGCCAGCACAAATATAGCTGCTTCCTTGAAAGAAGAGCTTTGGTGTCCCATCTCTCTGTGTGAGAATCTGCTATATTATATCATAATAAAGCATTATGTTAAAAATAAGATCAATTCTCTCTTCTGCATAAGCAAATGAAAATTTAGATATGTACTCTAATACCATTATTTCAAATGCAGTTGAAAATGAGTACAGATTATTAAACTGGATTTTCTAAAGCAGGTATATTGAAGTACATTGCTAAGCTTTTAACACGAATGAACAATCCTATAGATACTAGAAGGATTAATTGCCCAAAGCTGTCTTTATAACCTTGAATGTAGCAAGCATGGTGTTCTACACATGATAGGTGCTCAATGACTATGAGGTGGTTTTTTATTGTAATTAAATTTGAGAAACTTCAGTAATTGAAAGTGTGAATATTGAAAGTCTCTCTAAAACATTTGCAGCAAAATTTTTATCATATACAATACTCTAGCATCAACATATATTTTATATGCTGTAAAATTGAGAATTTATTTTGCTAAAATACTTAAATGACATTCATATGAGAAAGGGGCACCTGAGTGGTTCAGTCACTTAAACATCTGACTCTTGATTTCAGCTCAGGTCATGATCTCATGTGGTTCCTGAGATAGAGCCCTGTGTTGGGCACTGCACTGACACTATGGACCCTGCTTGGGATTCTCTCCCTCTCTCTCTGTCCCTACCCCTCTTGTGCTCTCTCTCTCTTTCTCAAAATATATAAATAAGCATTTAAAAAATATATAGTGAAAAAGAGAAATAGGCTTTATGGAGAAAAAAGAAAAACTTATTTAGAGCTATCAAGTTTGCTATGAAATTTTTATTGGTAGAAAGATTGGAGCTTTAGAATTTTTCATCAATTTTGACCAACATGCTTGTGGATTATAGCATTCTGATACTGCATATGTTGTTAAGGGACATGGGAATGGATTTCATTTTACTATGCCAGTTATCAGTATAGCCTTGTCATTTTCATCTGTTACACATTTTCTTTGCCTGTCTTCAAAATCTCACTTTAGTATTATCTCCTTGGCCTGTTGACATAGGCCACTGGTCCTGCAGAAAACATGCTATCAATCTAAACACAATAGCAAAGAACAGATTACAAAAGAGAAAGATAGTTGTCATAGCCACTTTCCTGAATTTCATTCCCATAGGCTCTGGACTCAAAAGATTCCCCTGGCCCCTCAGCCAAACCCATGTTGTAGAGTAATACCATATCAGTGTCATAATCTAATCTCTGGATGAAAATATTTCCTCTTTGGAGACTTGATATATTCTGACTTTATTTCTAATCTCTTTCTCCTGCTTGTCCTTTATCACTGAAGGAAGAGCTTGTCAAACTCATTAATTCTTTTCCATTTGAGTGAAATAATGTTATCACTGGGAATGCTTGTGCAATGTAAATGTTGACTTGTTCCTTTTCGGGGATAGGACACATGATGTCATTAAAGGCTTTAAATATTTTCTTATAAATGCTTTTCTTACATCCTTGTGCATAAATTACACCGACTACTAAAAGCAGAATTTAATCACAAATGGGTGGAACTTCCTACTGTGTTAAACTAAACTTGCTGTAAAGGTTTATTGTTATTTCAAATATAATTTAGTTTTATATTCTAATTGGCTTAATATAAATGAATACTTTATATTAATCTTACTTGAAAAAATGCGATTATAAAACATTTCATTTCTCTTCACTTCCATTCTCTCCCCCTCTCCATTTACTGTGTTGTTGAGTTTACACCTGCTTTCCTCTAGTGAAAAATTAAAAATGTCTTCCTTATATTCATCTAAAACCCAATTGTCATTCTTATCTGCCATTGTTTGAATGACTATAAAAGTAAAATGCCTGGTAATGCTATAAGGCATTGACATACTTGCTTTCATCTTACTGTTTTTCTTCGGTTCCAGATTCCTATACAATTGTTTATCTGCATTAGACTCTTCACAGTGTGGGAAACTTTCAGACTCTATTCAGTAGCTAATAGGATTCGTCATTCTGTTTGAATTTAGTTCAGAATGTTCTGACATTGGACCTTGGTCTCATGAATAAACTGGGAAAAAACCTGATAAAGCAAACTGATGGCATAATTGCATATTCCTTTCCTTTTATTTCATGAGTATTTTCATTTTCAGTTTTCAGTTATGGGTTTTTTGTTGTTGTGTTTTTTTTTTAGTTTTCATATTTTTATTTATTTCTAGGAGAGAAAGAGAGAGAGAGAGAGAGACAGCGTGAGTAGGGGAGGGTCAGAGAGAGAGGGAGACACAGAGTCCTAAATAGGCTCCAGGCTCTGAGCTGACAGTCAGCACAGAGCCCAATGCGGGCTCGAACCCACAAACCGCGAGATCATGACCTAAGCGAAAGTCGGACGTTTAACCGACTAAGCCACCCAGGCGCCCCTCAGTTATGTTGTTTGATATGCTAGTGGTTTCTAAATGAAAGTTCCCCATCTGTGTCCCCTACTCAAACAGTACACCCTACGTGGATATTTGGCCCCAGCCACAGTTTATTATATTAGCCCTGGCTTCTTGCTATAGAGATAGCAGACATATAAGTGGGAAAATGAACTGCTACTGCTTGGAGCAACAAAACAAAACAGAACACACGTGGCTTTGATCAATTCATATCTCTCTGAAATCTGAATTGGAAAACAGTAGAAAATAAGGCAACTAGAAATGGTATCTATACCTGAAAAGAATCTTTAAAAAGATTGGGCAAAAGAAGGGGAAACAGAAAAAGAAAAGTGTGGAGTAAGAATAACAGATGACACCTGGATACTCGGCTTCAGAAATCAGAGCAAAGGCCTCAGATGGAAGTGTGTCCCCAGGGATCACCTATTTCCTGTCAGTTTCCCAAGCTCAAAGAGATCTGGTGGTAATACAATATTACTAGTGAGGGATGACCCAGAAATGACACTAGATGGGACAAAATATATTCATAAAGGAAATGCAATGTTAGCATCAGTATCAGCTGTGGTCCAGCATAGGTATCAGCTTGTAAAGTATGAACAGTAAAATTCCAGAGAGGGCTGTTGTTTAACTCTGAGTGTCTGATATATACTTTCTTTGCTTCATTAGTTGAATCCTAGTTTCTTGAACTCTAAATACCCTAATTTAAAAATAAACAACATGAAAACTTTTTCAGGAAACAACATATTAAATATTAAAATGATTATATAAGTGTTGAAAATATGGTTAGACTGTGTGCATCAGAATCATGTGGCAAGTTTATTAAAAATTGAGATTCTGGGGGCTCTCTCAAACCTAAGAAACCTAAGGACTTAGAACCTCCAGAGGAATGGCTCAAGAATCTATGTTTTTAACAGTTTATCCGAGGTGATTCTTTGTATGTATGGATGTATGTGTTTTTGTGTATTGAAACAACTACCATTTATTATTTTACAAGTTCTGTAGGTTAGAAGCCTGGGCACAGATACACTGAGTTCTCAGGTTCTCTCATAAGACCGCAGTCAAGGTGTTAGGGGGGTTGCATTCTCATATGGAGTTTCACACTCAGGTTGTTGGCAGAATTCAGCTCCTTGTAGTTGTGACCCCCATTTTCTTGATGGCTATTAGCAGAGGTCTCTTTCAGCTCCTAAAAACTGCTCTCAACTCCTAGCTACACGATCCACTCCCTAAGTTAAAAACATGGCCATGTGTGTTCAACCAGACCAAAAGCAGCACGTCTGTCTGTTGTTGCTTCGTGTCTCTTTTCAGAGCTTAGGTTAGGTCCATCCAAGATAATCTTCCTTTTGGGGTTCCTGGGTGGCTCAGTAAGTTAAATGTCTGACATCTGCTCAGGTCATGATTTCGCAGGTCATGAGCTTGAGCCCTGCATTGGGCTCTGGACTGATAGCTCAGAGCCTGGAGCCTGCTCTAAGCCTGACCTCAATGATTGCAAGTATTAGAAAAGTTGGGATATGAGGTCTTCACTAGTGGGCTGCACAGCAAGAAGTTGGAAGACTCAGAGATGTGGAAATACTGGAATATATCCATTGGAACTTACTTACATGCCCTCTAACCAAAGTACCCTCTTCCATTAGAGATAGGTCAGAGTAAACTCCTTTCACCAAGCTTTAGAAATATAAAAGTGAAGACAGCACCAGCATCCTAGAAATTGTTTCTGGTGGCATTCTTCTTGGCAAGAAACAGTAGTGAGAGAGCCTATAATTTCTTCCTACTGAAATAAGGGAACACAATTAATGTTATCCCAGAAGAGTAGAAGCCAAGTGGTGGCTATTTACTATCAGAGGCAAAGCAGTTATACTTATCAACAAATGGGTCACTAACCAGTGCTTTGACCTAAAGTGGTAGTTCTCAGTTGGAGATTTTTTGCCTTTAGGGAACATTTGGCAAAGTCTGGAGACATTTTTGTTTTTGTTATCACAACTGGTGTGTGTGGGCAAGGGGTGATGGATGCTACTTTCATTTGCTAAATACAAGCCAGTGATGTTGCTGAATATCTTTCAATGCACAGGAGAGCCCACCTAAACAAAAGGTTATCTGATCCTGTATGCCATTAGTGCTGAGGTTGAGAAACTCTGATCTATAACAATGACTATTTGATCAAAGGGTACACAGGAATAAAATGGGCAAACTGCTGAAGTGTAATTTAACACACATTGGCAGAAAACTTTAGATATGATGGGTTGATACCTAACTCAGTTGTCAGATTGGTGATTCATGTACAGATCCAAATACAAGGGAGGCTTGTGTTTTAAGGAAAGAATTTTCACTGCAAATAGAGTCATATCCTGACTTTCTCCCCAACCTCCCGCCAAAAGGCATAGGACTCATTACAGTAAGGTAAATACCCAGAACTTTGTGCAGGTATTAAATACTGCCTCTGTGCTGATGGTAACCCTTGGAGAATATTTACTAATCAGAATAAGGGCTTATAGAAGTCAGGGAAGATAAATATAGCCTTGACCTCAATGTGCCTCATACTGGATTCAGTGGGACCATACATCCCTTCAATGTTTGTGTGTGTGTTTGTGTATGTGTGTTCCTTTTTACTCCCAGGATACGTAGTGCAAAGAGATAAGTTAGGTAACTAAGAGAATGTCTACGTTGGTTCCCTGACCCGTTAAGTGAGGGCTATTAAGAATGAAGGAAGCATCTGGACCTTCTTTCCTATCCCTCCTTGCTCAAATAATAAAGTGAAATATATGCAGAATGCCAGAGTACAAGGTGGAAGAGGAAACTATATCAGCCATGGCTTTTGTCTCTGTACTCCCAGATAAACACTGTTGCATCCTTGTTCATGAAGCAGGCCATTTACCTGTTTTGTTTTTTTTTTTAAATTTAATATTCTATTTGGTTGGTTTCATTTCATTTTATTTTTTTGAGAGAGAGTCTGAGCATAGGGGAGGGGCAGAGGGAGAGAGCCTCAGGCATAGCATAAACCCAATGTAGGCCTCAATATTACTGTATCATCACCTTAGCTGAAATCAAGGCTCTGATGCTTAACCAATTGAGCCACCCAGAAAACTCCAGGCCATTTACCTTTGTATGTTAACTCTTTGGGAAGTTTTAAGATCAGGTTAAAAATAATCTTTCATTAACATTTTTCCTTTTGCATTCTGCTGTGTGGGAGTTGCTGTTAAAAAATGAGAACAGTGAGAAAAGAATTGAAGTAGCAGACCCATATAACACTATGCACAAAGCTGGGGTTCTAGGTCTCTACGGAGATTGTCAGGAAGTTCTGAAGCCCAAGGATGTTCTGTATTAGATAAGACATGCAGAGAAAGTGGCATGAACCTAGGCATAGAAAAATACTTAAGTAGGAGAAGGAAAGGATACAGAAACTGTGTGACTGTCACAGCTGACTTGAGTCTACTTCCTCACCCCACTCAAGCTCTCAGGGCCCAGGTATCCTTTGCCCAAACTTGAACCTTTATGAGAAGCTGAAAATTAAGAAAGACAAGGTAGGAATCACTTGAAAAATCACATGCAATATGTCAAATCAAAAATCTCAGAAAAATCTGCTCATTTTAAACATGAGCAATACGGGGAGGAAAGGACATGATATACTATTAAAATACACTAGAGGGAATAAAAGTAACAGTGTTCAAAATAGATATTTATATTATCAGAATAGATAGTCAACAGATTGAAACAAATTTTCATTTATTATTAGTGTGTTATGGAAGCAAATACAATCCAAGGAAAATAACCATCTCTGAGAATTGTGTTATAGAAGAATTTATGAAAATGTTTTTAATTAAAATAACCTAAAATTAAAGAATATGGAAGAATGAAAGCCCACAAATGGTTTAAAACTCTATATAAAGAAATATAAAGAAAACTCTTTATAAAGAAATAATACTCTATATAAAGCACAATAAAAAACTAGAAGACTGAGAATGGAAAATGATAAATGAAGAGACAACACAAAAGCAAATTACTGACAATGTTGTAAGGCAAATAGTATAATACAATGGTAAACAGTTTTCAAATAAGAGAGAATATAATTAACACATAGTACAAAAGGGGAGAGTCACAAACTGTATCTGAATCTCTAAAGAGGCAAGTGAAAAAAATTAAAACTGAAAATGAATCTCAAGTGAAAATAGAATATAATTTTCCCAAATTCAATGGAAAAGAAATAGCAGATAACAAAATGCCGGCAATATTGCTGGAAAATTATATCAGAATGATCTACTTTTGAGATATATCCTAATCGTGTGACTCAATTTAAAAAATGTAAAATATGCAGAAATCCAGACCGAGAAATGCAGGACTGGAAAAAAAATTAGGGTAACCTGAAATTTCTTTATAGCCATATCCATTGTCTGAAGTTAGTAGATAAATGTCCTCAGAATTTTAAGGGAAAGAAAATATGATTCAACCATACTGTATCCAGCCAACTTGTCAATAAAATAGAATGAGAACAGGTACTCATTTCCAAATGTAGAAACTGTCAAAGAATGTAGCACCCAAGAGAGTTTAAAAAACAACAACGACAAAAATCCAGCCAAACCAGAAACTCTAGGCAGAGAACTAGTGATCACAAAATTACCCAGAATGCTTTAGTACTATGGGACTACTATACCTTATTATATTGGTATTATGGAGGATTCCTTCGCTGAAGACTGTTCAAGGGTCCCTGAATTATAATGCACATCACTAAAACTGAAACATTAAATATTGAAAATTGGGAGGTAGTGGTGAATGGATTTCTAATTCTCTCATTGTTTGTATTTGGCTCTGCAAGTATATCCTGTGTTTTCTTGGAGACTTTAAATAAACTGAAAAATAAAATCTAATTAGAAACAATCTCAAAGGCTCAAACAATCTAGATAGAAAATGGTCAAAACACCTGGACAGAATTTAATGAAAAGGGATTACAGATGGCAAGTAAGCACATATAAAGATGTTCATCATTATGTGCCATTATTAAAATGCAAATTTGAGCCTCCAGGGTGACTCAGCCCATTAAGCTTCCCATTGGTTCAGGTCATGATCTCACTGTTTGAGTTTGAGCCCTGCATTGGGCTCCACACTAACAGAAAGGTCGATAGGCATTCAGGCTCTTTTCATAATTTGGCTATTGTTAATAGAGTGTCTGTAACACTGTGATAGAGTGTCTGTAACAAAAGTGGCTATTGTTAATAGAGTGTCTGTAAACATTGGGGTTCATGTGCCCCTTCAAATCAGCATTTCTGTATCCTTGGGATAAATCGCTAGTAGTGTGGTTGCTGGGTTGTAGGGTAGTCTATTTTTAATTTTTTGAGGAACCTCCATACTGTTTTTTGGAGTGGCTGCACCAGATTGCATTCCCATCAACAATGGAAGAGCGTTCCCCTTCCTCAACATTCTCACCAATATCTGTTGTTTCCTTTGCTGTTAATTTTAACCATTCTGGCCAGTGTGAGGTGGTATCTCAGTGTAGCTTTGATTTGTATTTCCCTGATGATGAGTGATGTTGAACATCCTTTCATGTGTCTGTTAGCTATCTGGATATCTTCTTTGGAAAAGTGTCTATACATGTCTTCTGCCCATTTCTTCACTGGATCATTTGTTTTTTTGGTATTGAGTTTTGTAAGTTCTGGATAGATTTTGGATACTGAATCTTAATCTGATATGTCATTTGCAAATATCTTCCCCAATTCTATTGTTTGCCTTTTAGTTTTGTTGATTGTTTCCTTTGCTGTGCAGAAGCTTTTTGTCTTGATGAGGTCCCAGTAGTTCATTTTTGCTTTTGTTTCCCTTGCCTACAGAGGCTTGTCAAGTGTGAAGTTGCTGGTACATATTACGCAATGGAATACTACTCAGTGATGAGAAAGAATGAAATCTTGCCATTTGCAATGACATGGATAGAACTGGAGGGTATTATACTAAGTGAAATAAGTCAGAGAAAGACAAATATCATATGATTTCACTCATGTGTAGAATTTAAGAAATATGACATGAACATAGGGGAAGAGAAGGAAAATAAGATAAAAATACAGAGGGAGGCAAACCTTGAGACTCTTAAATACAGAGAACAAACTGATGGTTGACTGGGGGCAGGGATTAAGTGTGTGACAGGCATTAAGGAGAAGACTTTTCAGGATGAGCACTGGGTGTTCTATGTAAGAGATGAATCATTGGGTTCTAATCCTGAAACCAGGACTACACTGTATGTTAATTGAATTGAATTTAATTTTAAAAATTAAGAAAATAGTGATAAACATCAAATTCTGGTGAGAGTGTGGAGAAACTCCTTGGAATAATGAATTTAATTTCATTACTTGATCTTTGCTGACAATTTTTAAGTTCCAGTTTTGCTCCAGAGGCATATTTCTTAATCTCCAAGGTATACACTGCTACTGCATACTAAACATCAGTCCCCTCTACTTGCTAAAACAATGCTGATTTTCATTTTGATTAAAGTGTCAGTATACCCATCTTAAAACTCCATTCCCAGCTTCTTTTCAGGTAGGAGTGACTATACAGTTATAGTCGATGAAATCAGTGGCAGATGACATCAGTCAGCTGGATGACTTCTGGAATATGCTTGTGTTCTTGATAAAGGCTGAGTTTCTACCACTTCTCATTTACCATCTCCTGCCTCTAATCTTGGTCTTATGTCTGAGGGAAGAACACAGCTTTGCAATTATAAAGGTGAAACTGAATGCTAGGAATGAAATAGAGATTAGAGGAGTTGGAGTCCTTGAGGACTGCCTCAAGAAAGAACATGAACCCCTGAACTGTGTACTTGATGACCTTCTGTTTTGTGAGAAAAATTACTCCAGAGTTTTGGAGTAGCACTGAAGTTATGGAGAATCAAGTTCATTTTTTTAAATCTCAGTTTCTCCCCGTAAATGGGATTAAAAAATTTTTCACTAATTTATTTTGAGAAAATAAGATTATCTTGTTTAGTCATTATTATTTCTATTTCCTTCTATTAACAGCAAAAGCTTATTTTAGCTGTCACCCTAAATTGTTTTTGTTCACTACAGTATCTACTACAAATAGCCTGAAACATAGTAGGCATTAAATACACATTTATATAAGCTCATACTATCTGCATGAATCCCACTGAGTAATTGTGTTAATAAAACTTTGGCTTCTTGATACAACTTTCAATAATTGCTGGTCAGGATAGATATTATGGTATGAAGTTAATACAGACATACCTTGTAGATACTGCAAGTTCTGTTCCAGACCATCACATTAAGTGAATATCACAATAAAGTTAATCGAATGAATTCTTCGGTTTCTCAGTGCATTTAAAATTTATGGTTATACTGCACTATATTCACTTAAGTGTGCAATTGCATTATCTCTAGAAAATCAATACATATATCTTAGTTAAAAAAAAATACTTGATTGCAAAAACATCCTAACCATCATATGAGCTTTTAGCAAGTTCTTGTCTTTTAGCTTCTGGAACGTCTTGCCTTGATGTTGATGGCTGCTGACTGTTCAGGGTGGTGGTTTTTGAAGGTTGGGGTGGCAGTGGCAATGTCTTATAATAAGACAACAATGAAATTGGTCATGTAGATGGACTCTTTTCACAAACAAATTCTCTGTAGTTTGTGATGCTGTTTGATAGCATTTTACCCACAGTAGAACTATTTTTGAAACTTGAGTCAATCCTCTCAAAATTTTTCACTGTTTTCTTAACTAAGTTTGTGTAATATTATAAATCCTTTGTTGTCATTTCAACAGTCTTCACTGCCTCATCATCAGGAGCAGATTCCATCTCAAGAAACCATGTTCTTCACTCATCTCATCCTTAAACAGCTCCTGATCCCTTCAGGTATTATCATGAGATTGCAGCAATTCAGTCACATCTTCAGGCTCCACATCTGATTACCTTGCTCTTGCTTTTTCCACCACATATGCAGTCACTTCCTCCACTAAAGTCTTGAAACCCTCAAAGTCACTAACCAGGGTTGAAATTAACTTCTTCCACACTCCTGTTAATGATGTCTTGATCTCGTAATCTCATGAATTGTGAGTTGTCTTAATGGCATCTAAAATAGTAAATCCCTTCCAGAAGGTTTTCAGCTTACTTTGCTTAGGTCCATCAGAGGAATCACTATCACTTTATGAAATGTGTTTCTAAAATCATAAGACCTGAATATAGAAATTACTCCTTGATCCATGGGCTGTAGAATGAATGTTGTGTTGCCAGCAGGCTTGAAAGCATTAAACTAAAAATCATCAGATTTTTTGGGTGACCAGGTACGCTGTGAATGAGGAGCAGTATTTTATTTTTGTTTTACTTTCTTTTTGCTGTTTATAAGAAACATACTTTTTTTTACTGAATGTTCACATTTTTTTTAAAATTTTTTTTTAATGTTTTATTTATTTCTAGGAGAGAGAGACAGCGTGAGCAGGGGAGGGTCAGAGAGAGAGGGAGTCACAGACTGAAACAGGCTCCAGGCTCCGAGCTGGCAGTCAGCACAGGGCCCGACGCGGGGCTCGAACCCACGAACCGCGAGATCATGACCTAAGCGAAAGTCGGACGCTTAACCGACTAAGCCACCCAGGCGCCCCTGAATGTTCACATTTTTAATAAAGTGAGTGCATATTAATGATGATAGATAACATTAACGGAACTTTTACTAAGCGGTAATATTCTAAGGCAAAGGTTTTCAACTCTGGATGTATGTTATAATTACCAATAGACTTACATGTAGAGATTCTGATTTAACTGGTTCTAGGTAGTAGCCATGCTATCTGTGTATCTTTTTTCTTTTCAAAAATTATTCTTTCATTTTTTCATGTTTTATATATTTCTGAGAGAGAGAGACAGAGAGACAGAGAGAGAGCGCGAGCGAGCAGGGGAGGGTCAGAGAGAGAGGGAGACACAGAATCTGAAGTAGGCTCCAGGCTCTGAGCTAGCTGTCAGCACAGAGCCCAGTGTGGGGCTAGAAGCCAGGAACCGTGAGATCATGACCTGAGCCAAAGTCGGACACTTAACTGACTGAGCCACCCAGGCACCCCATCTTTTCAAATTTTAATTTAAATTCTAGTAGTTTAACATAGAGTACAATATTAGTTTCAGGGGTAAAATACAGTAGATCCACCACTTACACACAATACCCATTGCTCATCACAAGTGCCCTCCTTAATACTCATCACCCATCTAGCCCATTCCCCACTCACCTCTCTCCATCAACCCTCAGTTTTTTCTCTATTATTAAGTTTTTTATGGTTTGTTATCCCCTCTCACTATCTTCTCCCCCCATATGTTCTCTGCTTTGTTTCTTAAATTCCACAAATGAGCGAAATCATATGGTATTTGTCTTTCTATGACTGACTGATTTTGCTTAGCATTAATGCTCCCTAGCTCCATCCACATTGTTGGAAATGGCAACATTTCATTCTTTTTGATGGCTGAGTAATGTTCCATTGGATGTTTATACTATATCTTCTTTATCTATTCATCCAGTCAATGGACATTTAGGCTCTTTCCATAGTTTGGCTATTGTTAATAATGTGAGCAGCAATATTTTAAAAGGAATCTTTTTTTTTCCCCTGAGCATTAGGCTACAATAGTGAACTTAAACTACTCAGTAAACCATGTTGTAAAGAGATGTGCTATCACCCACATTTTGTTGTCGAATTTATAGAGCACTGGCAGGGTAGATTTAGCACAATTTTTTAAATTCTCTGATTTTTGGAATGGTTGGTGAGCATTGGTTTCAACTTATCTTTTTTATTTTTTTTTAACATTTTTAATGTTTTTATTTATTTGAGAGAGAGAGAGAGCGAGCAGGGGAGGGGCAGAGAGAGAGGGAGACACAGAATCTGAAACAGGCTCCAGGCTCTGAGCTGGCTGTCAGCAAAGAGCCCAACACGGGGCTCGACACCACGAATCGTGAGATCATGACCTGAGCCAAAGTCAGACGCTTAACCAACTGAGCCACCCAAGGTCCCCTGGTTTCAACTTAAAGTCACCAGGTACAATAGCCCCTAACAAGAGAGTCATCTTGTCCTTTAACGCTTTGAAGCTAGGCATGATTATCTCCTCTCCAACTGTGAAAGTCCTAGAAGGTGTCTTCTTTCAATAGAAAGCTGTCTCGTCTACACTAAAAATTTGTCATTTAATATCATTCATTAATGATCTTAGCCAGATCTTCTGGGTAACTTCCCGCAGCTCCTACCTCAGCACTTACTGCTTCATCTTGTGCTTTTATGTTATAGAAACCACTTACTTCCCTAAACTTCATGATTCAACCTCTGCTAGCTTCAGACCATTCTTCTGTAGCTTCCTCACCTCTCTTAGCCCTCATAGAATTGAAGAGAGTTAGGGCCTTGCTTTGGATTAGGCTTTGGCTTAACGAAATGTGACTGGTTGATCTATCCAGACCACTAAAATCTTCACTTTATCAGCAGTAAAACTCTTGTACTTTCTTATCATTTGTTCACTGGAGTAGTATTTTTAATTTTCTTCTAGAACTTTTGCTTTGCATCCACAACTTGGCTGTTTGATACCAGAGTCCCAGGTTTTAGCCTTTCAGCTTTCAATGTGTCTTCCTCACTAAGGTAAATCATTTCTAGTTTTTGATTTAAAGTGAGAGAGACATGTGACTCTCTTCCTTTCACTTGAACAGTTAGAGACATTATAAGCGTTATCAGAGTGTTATTAATTGGCCTAATATCAATATTGTTGTGTCTAAGTTAATAGGCAGGCCCATGGAGAGAGAGAAAGAGAGATGAAGACTGCTAGTAAGGAGAGCAATCAGAACACACACAATATTAATTAAATTTGTGTCTTACATGAGAGTGGTTTGTGATACCTTTAAACAATTCTAATATCAATGATCACTGATCATAGGTCCCTTATAATAATGATTAAACAGTTTAAAATATTATAAAAACTATCAAAATATGACAGACATGAAGTAAGCAAATACTGTTGGAAAAATGGGTCCGTTTTTCTAAAAATGGGTAAAAAAAACCCTTCCTTTTGGGATATTTATACCAAAGAAGATAAAATGATATGGACAAAGAAAATACATTTCAAAATGTGTGTATTATGGGTGCATCTGGGTGGCTCAGTACATTAAGCATCCAACTTAATGGCTCAAGTGATGATCTCACAGTTCATGAGTTTAAGCCCTGCGTGGGGCTCTTTGCTGACAGCTCAGAGCCTGGAGTCTGCTTCGGATTCTGTGTCTCCCACTCTCTCTGGCCCTCCTTGTTTGTGTTCTCTCTGTCACAAAACTAAGCATTAAAATTTTTTTAATGTGTCTATTATGAAAAATGTAGAAAATGAGAACATTTAATGACCTATATGAAACATGAATTTGGACTTAAATTAAATTTATCTTCTAGCAGTCAAATGCGTAATAAACACATTATTTAAAACAAAACATTTATAAAAGATTTATAAAAGATTTCATCTCCATTTTAGATGTAACAAAATTCTTACGAGCATTCATATAATTCCATTAATGTTTGATTTCTCCAAAAGATAAACTATAGAATGAAATCTTTAAACAAACTCCTCATATGTCAGTTCTCTAAATAATGGATATTTCATGGACATTTAAAAAGTTTGACATTATTGGGGCTCCTGCGTGGCTCAGTTGGTTACATGTCTGACTTTGGCTCAATTCATGATCTAGCAGTTCATGAGTTCGAGCCAAACATTGGGCTCTGTGCTGACAGCTCAGAGCCTGTAGCTTGATTTGCATTCTGTGTTTGCTTTTCTCTCCGCCCCTCCTCCGCTCACGCTCTGTCTTTCTCTTTCAAAAATAAATAAATATTTAAAAAATTTTTAAAGAAAAACTTGACATTATTAGGGCATATGGATGGCTCAGTCGGTTTAGCATTTGACTCTTGATTTCAGCCTGGGTCATGCTTTCAGGGTTTGTAGGACCAAGCCCTGTGTTGAGCTACACACTGACAGCATGGGGCCTGGTAGGTTTCTCTCTATTTCTCTCTCTCTCTCCGCTCCTTTCTGCTTGCTCGCTCTCCTTCTCTTTATTTCTCTCTCTCTCTTTCTGTCTTTCAAAATAAATAAATAATAAATTAAAAGTTTGATATTAATCATTTCTGGTGTCTGAAACAGTGGTTCTAGAAAAGTAAACAAACAGCATAGGACCTCCTGTTTTATTTTTAAAGAGGGTTACAGAGATGTAATAAGAGTGAAGTTCCTTAGAATGGCTACTCTAAACACAGTAACATGTCCAGTTCTGAGGTAGGCAAAACTCTTTTTCAGATGAAAGGAAAGCATGCTCGAGTCTTGGGTTCTGAGATTGAAAGTTCTGCACTGCAGGTCTCACTTTCTGTTTACACAGCAGTTATATAACCCCAAATAGAGGAAGGTGAGTGAACATCCTCATAATAAGGGTCATTCCACACACTTAAGAGATCCCTGCACTGCATAATTATGTTACTGATAGTTGATTTTCAAGTCAGAAAATAACATGAATATTATCAAAAAATAGCTGTGATTAAAATGATGTTGATATAAACCTGAAAGAATGGTTAGCTTGTAGGTACTCCTTTTTCCTATTTGTCAAAGAGAGAGTGAAAAAAAATCTGAGTTATTAGCTCAGTGTAATTTCAAGTCAATTATGCATCCACAACATTTCAAGTGATGAATTGAATAACCATCCACATTCTCATAATACTCCTGACAGCAAAAATCCACCAAGAGAAAACCAACAAATTAGATAAGAAATTCTTGTAATATTGACAATAGAAAATTATAAAGTGACAAAATGAATAGTTAATAGGATGCAGTCAATGACATATGCTTACTCACCATACTTATTAACATGGACAAGGTATCCTTACTTTCAAGAGCAATGAAAATATCAAGAAGTTCTTGGTAGTTTAGGCCGTAAAGTACCCTTATTTTGGGGTAAGCAGTTAAGGAAAAAGAAATTCTAAGATAGTTAGATAATTTTCATGTCTACTTGACCTGTCTTATAATACAGGTGGGCATAGTAAGGACTCTCTTAAATAAAAAACAGAAATATTTACAAGATCTGTATATTTATTACCAGTTCTTAGATGACCTTTATACTGTCTTACTTTGTTATCCTTGAGTTAAGTTACATTTTAACAAATGCTACAAACCGAAAATGCCTGGAAATTGAGCAAGAGTGGGTGGGTGGTGGCCAGTTTGGGGGTTATTAATTTTTCGTCTTATTTGTGGTTGTGCTGAATGCATAACTAACTCTCTTGCTTTTACTGTTTTCTGCTTACCATCCCAGTCGGACCTCCCATTAATAGACTGGCAAACACCTTTTAGTGCATATTAAAGGTGCATTGATGTCAGCCTTGTTCTTGTTCATCTGCTAACATGCTTTTTGTCTTTTTAAATATAAATTGTAAAACAATTTTTGAAAAAAAAAGACCATGAAAGGACCAAAGGGAATTATTATGCACATTGCCCTTTGTATACTTGTGTAAGTGATTAACATGGAGTATTTCTTTTCATGTCAAAAGTGTACAGTAATAGATTCTTATTTCCTTTACTCTTCACATGGCATTAATTTAATTCTGGATCAACAGGTAAGGAACAGAAGATGGCTGGTTAGGCAAATTTCTGTAAATCCTGAAACACTTTCTTATATCCATGTTTCAAAGGAATACTTGTACACCTGCTTATTTTCCCTTTTCCAGGCAAAAGCAGGCAAATATTTCCTCTCCATTTACCTTCACATTTAGAACAGATGTAAATGTTTAAAATAATGAAGATGATTTGTAAAAATGGTGGGTTACTGTATTTTGGCAAAGTAGGCATGTCATGGTAGCAGTGATGTGTGTGAAGGCTTATTGAGTAAATTCTTGTTTTCCCTGTGAACCTGGGGAGAGTATGAAAAAAGAAAAATAAAAGAAATTCTCAAATGTCTCCTAGTGTGTCAGGACATTAACCCTTTGATCTTCATGCTAAATTCTATAAGCCACAAATTAATGAGAAATTATAGTGTTTCCTAGGATGGCACTAGCACTATGTTTTTGTAATAGGCTTATCTCATGAGACAAAAATTTTCAGTATCTCTTAAGACAATAGAACATAATATTAGTTGTCAGGATTATTGTTAATAATATTTGTTAATAACTCATTTGTTATTCAATATCCATATATAACAGGAATTAAAATAAAAATGTTGGAAAGAGCTCTGGAAGTCTGTATATTAGTTTCCACAGTGCAGTACCAGACTAAGGATGTAAATGTAAATTTACTGAGAATGTAAAAGTCAGTGTTCTAGAACTTGTTTCTTGAAAAAAACAAAATATGCAGAAAACTTGACTCAAACTTCTAATCCACATGGAGGCCATATGAGTGTGGGAAAGTGATAATTAGGATTTTTGAAAGGTACAGTCTGCCTGGATCTGACTTAAAATCTGTGAGAGGAACTTCAACCTGATTTTGGTCCCCTTTACTTAGTGACCTAGTATTTTATGCTTTCTTTGGACAATTTAAAGTCAGAAGACAGAGTGGCTCAATGCTGATGGGCCAGCTTGAGCACATGACTGAACTGAGGATGGGCCTGGACACTGGATCTTGTCAGGCCAAACACTGCTTGAGTATTTCTCAGGGAATATGTGAGAACCAGAGATGAGTAAGAAACTGCTTGTTTGTGTGGAGTCACTGTATGTTCTTCCTAAGGTGTTTGGCTGGAAAGCAATTAGTCATCAACTGATAGAGGCTAGAGGAGAGGAAATAGCAAATTAGCAAGTGACCAGATAGCAGAAATGTATCCACTCCAACAAATTGTGACATCACTGACAGGAAGCTCCAGCTTTGGATGCTTGCCAAGCCTATACATGATGCTACAAGCAAAGTCAGTGCCTTGACTTCAGTCTATGTGGAACGATCCTTCCCCACCACCTTTCTTTGCCCTCTAGCCCTGAGAGTGAGGGACAAGTTGGGTGCAGAAGAAAGAAGCCAACCATACCCCCTTCGCTTCACAAGTTACCCATGCATAGCTGGCTCAAGCAAGGAAAAATTTAACATGAAATCCAGTTCAAAATATTGATTAATATCGGACTTGATGTTCTAATATCAGAATCAGTATATTATTTTGTGAATGAAAATGATAGATGATTCATGATGTAAAAACAGCAGTTACCAACCATAACTGCACCTTGGGAGTTTTTAAAATCCATATACATGTAGGCTCTTCACCCAAAAATTCTGATTTATTTCAATGATGGGCCTGTGAAGCAGTGTTTTTAAGAGCTCCCTGTATGATTTTACTTTACAGTGAGTGTTTCAAACCACTGATTTAAAGAAATAGCAAGATGAGAAAGCCAGAATGGCTCAGTCAGTTGAGCATCTGACTTCAGCTTGAGTCATGATCTCACAGTCTGTGGGTTCAAGCCCCTTATTGCGCTCTGTGCTGACAGCTCAGAGCCTGGATGCTGCTTTAGATTCTCTGTCTGTCTGTCTGTCTGTCTGTCTCTGTCTCTCAAAAATAAATATTTTTTTAATGTTTTTTTATTTATTTCTAGGAGAGAGAGAGAGAGAGAGTGCGTGAGCAGGGGAGGGTCAGGGAGAGAGGGGGTCACAGAGTCTGAAACAGGCTCCAGGCTCTGAGCTGGCAGTCAGCACAGAGCCCGATGCGGGGCTCGAACCCACCAACCGCGAGATCATGACCCAAGCGAAAGTCGGACGCTCAACCGACTAAGCCACCCAGGCGTCCCTCAAAATTAAATATTTTTAAAAAAGAAAGAAACAGGGGCGAGCCCCGCATCGGGCTCTGTGCTGACTGCCAGAGCAGAGCCTGGAGCCTATTTCAGAGTCTGTGTCTCCCTCTCTCTCTGACCCTCCCCTGCTCACGCTGTCTCTCTCTCTCTCCTAGAAATAAATTAAAAAAAAAAAAATTAAAAAAAAAATAAAAAAGAAACAGCAAGATCATTGGGCCTGTTAGTATTTCCATCCAGAAAAACAGAAGGAATGGACCCCTCTAAACAAATTTAGGATTATGATGTGAGATTAAAATGAGGTGCTTTGTGAATGTATCACAAATTATGTTCTCTCAAGTTATTGTCACACATTTATTAATCCATTTGATTCCCATACCAACACCACGAAGAAGCGTTTAATACCTCCACTGATGGCACACTGATAGGAAATCTAAGTTCAAAGACCGGGTCTGTCTTCTTTTTACCCCAGCATTGCTGCATCTCAGTATAAAAGAAATAGTGTTTCAGGGAAAGAAAATTGAGAATAGGTTAAAAAAAAAAGATGTGAAGATTAAACTTCTGCTCTTTGCCTTCTTACCCAGCAGTGTGGCTTCCTTTATATAACCTCATCTGTTAGAATGCCCCAGGCCAGAGTCTCTTTCATGTCTACCAGTTTTCAGCATCCTAATTCTACCCTGCCTTCTATCTAACATAACTCTCTTCTTAACATGTGACTTGGGTCAAGGAAATACCTCTGGTAACATAGCACCCTTATCTTCTGAGAAAGCTGGATCAAAGAACATCAAGGAGTTCAGGCTAACAGCTTGCACCCACATTTACTATGACAACTTTAAATATGAATGTAATTTCTATCCGTTTAAATGAATAGCAAAGAGCTGCAGCTGGAGTTTACAGACTGACTTTCTCCCTTTCTCAAATTGTCATTTACTTAAATGACATTACCTTTTTCTCAAATGTCTTAGGAGAATAATTGTCATTAAATAAAAAGTAAACTCAAGATTACCCTATTAGGTGCATAAAAGGGCAGGTGTTATTCAGGGTATGTTTACTGTAGATTACATACAGCAACTGACTCATTTGAAAGGATAAGAAAATACCATGACACTTTTGGAATGTCCCCTAATTTGAATTCAAATAAGCTTTTTTTTTTTCAAGTATTATTCCACAATAGAATAAAGACCATATGGATCATTTGTGTTGGTATTGAAACCTGTGTGTCCCTTAAATACAAACAGTACTTCAGGCTTTCACATATATTCCTGTATCATAGACAGTTCTCCATAAATATTTTCACATTTCTGCACAGTCTAATATTTCTGAGCGAAGAACACTGAAAAACAAGGTTAAAGAATGATGGAATAGCAGCCATTCCTTAAGAGTTAGAGATAGGTATCGTGCCAAGAAACTTAGAGACGTGAGAGACTTTTCTCCCCTAGATCTACTTGCTCACATTCTAAAATAGAGATCTTAACTCTCCTAGCAGGAAGAGATTTGTTCATATTCCAGAAAAAAAGTCTCTCTTGTTTCCCCTTCCCAGAAGGAAGAAGGAGTAAGGTGTGTCAGCTACCAATATATGCTCTTGGTTTTATCATTTCAGCGTTCCTTGGCGATGATGTGAGCCTGCTGCACACTCACGTGGGCAGTGATCTGGCCCATATCATGTGGCCCTTTGTGAACTGGAGTGTAGGAACTGCTCTTAAGGTGCTTTGTGAGTACTAATCAGCATATGTTCTGATCCAGTCATGTCATATTTCCTGACAAGGCAGGGAAATCCATAATATCCATGCACACACACACATAGAATATGTGTGCGTGCATGTGTGTGTGTGTGTGTGTGTGTGTGTGTGTGAAACTTCCCACCCACCACTTTTGAAACATCCACCTCCCAGATCTTCTTTCAACTTTTATTCCTGGGAAATCCCATTCTTCATTAAATCTGTGAGTGTTCCCTTTCGAGTGAAGTGGCTGAGAATACCAAGATAGCTGTCCTCAATTGATCTTGTAGCACTTTGTGAATATGTCCTCAAGTACTTATCACTCTGTATTATAATATTGGGATTCAGAATAAGTCTTTTCTTTTAGAATTAGAGTCTTGAAAAGTAACTACCATATTCTATTCATTCTTGAAATTTGCTAACTCCCCAAAAATAATTGATTAAGGAACAATGAATAAATGCTAAGTCAGAAGCCCTAGTACTCATCAGTGTCACAAAAGATCATAGTCTCTTCCACCTCTACATCACTAATCAATTTTTACGGGGATGAAATTTTTAAATACCCTGAGTATGTTAGTAAGTAAATTCACTGTTAGCATAGGAAGGTAGAGGCAATATGTATTACTCACGATGACAGATCTGTGAGTTGGTTAGTTGATTTCAGGGTGAAGATATTAAATTGGCTAATTGTTAAAGAGGTACAGATTCTCCTCAGCTGACCTAATAGACCTTGTTTTCACTCTAAAACCACCTTCTAAGCTCATTATCTAAGCTCTATAAACCGGACACTGATCCACTATATATATTAGTAGTGACTGATTTTTCTTAGTAAACTGTAATTAAATCATGCCTTGATGAATCAGGGGCACACAACATGACTATTCTCTCAATAACAGTGGCTTCTTAATATTTTACCAAAGTTTAAACAGGAAAAATAAAAGGTAATGTCCCACTTTCTGAAAGAATAGATTCTTTCAGTTACCTGCTCTTGATGTATATAGCTTGTGTAGTTTTTAAATAGTTGTTTTTCCATAGAACCATTACATTTTTAGACGAGAAGTTAATTCTTAAGTTTCACTCACTTTCCATTTTTTATGACCTGATTTTCACTTGAACATTGAGATATGGGTTAATTTCATTAGCTTAGAAGGACGCAAACAATCCTAGATGAAATTAAGATGAGTGATAAAAGCAACTGATCTTGTGACCATTCTTTAATTCCATGAAAGAAGAATAAGAGGAAAAATAGAAGAGAAAATATAAAATAGATCTTCTTACCAGGCAATAAATGGATACATGATAAATTTTTTAAAAATGTACTATTGCTTTAAAATCTTCAAAATTTATTTTCAGAAGGATATTGGCCATAATATATAAACAATGCCATAAATAGCTACTCAAAATATATGGTGCCCTGGCTTCAATCCTCTATATTTTCAGAAAAAAACCATAATAATCCTCACTGTTTTCTGTGTAGGGGAAAAATGATTCTAATACACTTACACATTAAAACTGTGGAAAAGGAGGGGTGCCCGGGTGGCTCAATCACTTGAGCATCAGAATCTTGATTTCAGCTCAGGTCATGATCTCACATTTTGTGGGTTCAAGCCCAATGTGCTCTCAGCACAGAGCCTGCTTGGGAGACTCTTTCTCTCCCTTCTCTCTGCCTTTTCCCTGTTCATGTTCTATCTCTCTTTCTCAAAATAAACATTTAAACAAATGAGAAAAAAGTAGAAATAAAGAGATTAACGATGATGGATTCCTCCTCGTACCTTCTGACGTTGCTCCCTTGCAGACCTCCATGTGCAGTTCAATTTACATCATATTTACTAGTCCCCACATTCAGTTGACAGATTCTGAATCTGACCCTATGACATGATTGCTTCTTTTAAAAAGTAACACCAAATATCCTCATTCACCTTTAAATAAATAATGTATTTTCTATTTTCTATGAGTAGCCTATCACTTTTTATTCCAATTTAGCCCTTTAGTTTAAGTATGAAAGCAACTGATGTCCAGCTGTATTAACAGGGTCAATTTACTTTGTGACACTCTTTTCCCTAAAATCACACCGATTTTTCAGAATAAATGTGTGTATAAAGGGAATGTAAAATATTGATATGTGTGTGTGTATAAACTTGCACATAAGTGTGTTTACATACACCTATCTATATATAAAATGATAAAAATTAGTACTTTCTTATCTCATTCCAAAAGATGGTACAATACATCTCTCTGGCTCTTAGAAAGTTTGCATTACACCATTTTATTTGTACAAAAGACCTACATTATTACTCCTTTTCTGAGCAAAAAAAAATAAATGAGGATTTTTGCTTCTATGAAAAGAGGAGAAAACAAAATAACATTCAGCATTTGTTTTGCACTGAGCTATTATGGAGACAGTGCACAACCCTAAGCAGTGAGAGTAACCCAACTAAGCTCCTTCCCCAGGAACTAGACTCAGCATGTCAGCATCAGGCTGCCACAGCTTTGAACTATATCTATGAGCATCCGTGCTTTATCACAATTTATTTTGTGCATTCATTAGCAAGATGTGTCCTAAGGTAGCAGGAAAGCCTAAGAGAGGTGACTTTTTGGGTCTGGGAGCACACACAAATTTTTCCATATGAGTGCATGGTAATTGTTTATTTGCTTTAAGCCATTGCCACTTACCAAAGTCTTCATAGGAACACTATACTTTCAAGTAGCGGGGAAAATCTGTGTTCTAAATGATTGTGGAGGAAGAAGTGATAGGAGTGGGGAAAAAAGGAAAAAAAGTCTGAATTCACTTCAGTCACTTTGATTAAATGTTTTTAGGTTTTCACTCTGCATTAAAAATGAAACAGGTGAGGTCAACCAATGACATGTAACAGAACATCACTGCTTTAAAGCATCACCCACTTTGAACCTTCATTTTCATGTTATAATTTTTCTTCCTTTTCATTGTGAGCTCTTAGAGAAAATGACTTCTAATATATGCAGCACTTTGGCTATTATAGAGATGCCTGCTATTATACATTATAGGTCCAGCTATTCTGCATTTTATCTTCCATGACTTTGCTTTAATGATAGACCATTGTGAAGAAGTGAGCACATGTCTGTATGTTTCAAGGGAATATATTGGGATTGTTCAAAGCTACTGTGTATGGCAGGTAGGCTTGTAATAGATGAGTGATGTTTCTCACTGCAATTTGGAAAGACTCCGTGGCGGATAAAGAGCTTAGACAGACTTTTCTGTCATGCAGCAATAGAGAGGTTTTACCTTTGTCCTGTTATCCAGCTGCCCAGAGAATAGATAACAGTGGTCAGATAGCCCTTTTATCCATATTGAAGCAATAGTGGCCTATGCATCTGCTATTCCTAGCACACAGAATGCCCTTTTATTTGCCTAATTCTCCATCTTCCTCTGTAGGTTTATCAAAAGAATTGCTCCTTATAATATACACACATTACCATTCTACTCCAGTCTATTCTCCAGGCAGTTATAAATGCATACAAAGAATCCTGTTACTGCATGATCTACACAACAAACTAGAAAATACCTCTAAATTATCTGTAATTGTCTTTTCAGGATATTCAGTTCTCTAAAGCCTGGCAATTCTGAATTTGGAGATTCTTTTCATCCCGTTATCTGTTTTGTTCTCTGACACCATTTTTTCCTGCCCTTCAAGAAATAGTATTTATTTTAAAATGCAGTATGTCAAATGAGTTATTTCTGGACTTTAAATGATATGTCCCTTGTGTATTTAAATCTTAATTTAGTATTTGATTTGCCTGAACATTCAAGGTTCATTAGCATGGCAGTTTAACTTTATATAAATGAAAGTTAACTACCCTTCCACCTCTTCTCTCTTTTTAATTAAATAATAACATTTTTAGAACTGAAAGTTGCGTAGGACTGTCAGTCTGAGTTGCTGGGAGTGTGAGAGTGCCACAGAGAGAAAAAAGCTGTTGATGAGGAAGGGATGATTGATTTGAAAAGGGAGAAATAATGGGATTAATTTAACTTTTTAAATATTGACATGAGGTGTTTGCCACACGGAGGTGAAAATTTTGTGGACAATGAGAGGTTAGGGGGCTCTGATTTCTGTGTCAAAACTGGAGATGTTTAACAATCATTCAGATTTATGTGTAATGATTAAAGTGTTAAGTAACTCAGTTGCCTGAAAAAGACAGGTGTAGGAAATGAAACATGGGGAATGTTTGCAAATCAGAGACTGCAAAGGAATATAAGCCAGAGAAAGAAAGAAGAGACATAACTCCTATGTGTCAGGGATCAGACCCTGTGTTGGGTGTTTTGTCTCCATTATTGGACCTAATTATCTCAATAATTCCATGTAATAAATAATTTTACAGATTTTACAGATCAAAAATTTTGCCTTATTGAATTAGGTAAATGATCCAGCCCTAATCATTACTAGATGTAAAATGAGGAGACATAGTAAGGGAAAGAAGAATGGAGAGAGTATTGTGCCAGGAAGGAAAGCATTAGGAGTTTAAGGAAGACTTAGGGGATCAATTCATAGTATTGAATATCAAATATCGAGATTTAAATCTCAGTAAGAACTGGTGAGAATTCTTAAATTGGAAGTATAAAATTAAGGTGGATTTTTTCATTTGTTTTGACATTTATTGTCTAGGATCCAGAGGTCTCATGAAAATTTTCAAAGCTGTTTCTTTGGTTTCACCTAAATTTATCATCCTCCCCAAATAGTTTCTTTTTTTAATTTGTATGGCCTAGAATTTGAGAATTCTGTATAGGACCCTAAAGGATAAGCAGCAAGTTTACAGTATTCAGTTTGCTGAAGAAGAGTCTTCACCACTAATTATAAGCCATATGATTTTAGGGTGCTCAAAGGAGGCTGAACCAGAAGACAAATATGATAGTTATTTGGACTATCATATTTTGGATATCATAAAAGGACACTTTTAGACTTTGCAATCTTATAAAAGGTATTATATAGCCTTGTGCCGGGAGCCACACCGGCCTCTCTGGATGGCAGTCACAGCAAGGAAATGGCAGTGTTTGCAGCTCCTGCCATGAGAAATGAAAACTGGTATCTCCTTCTGCTACTACTGGCTCATGTTGGAAATGAGGCTGCTGGTACTGACCAGGCCTCACAATATCCCAAATCAGACCAATATTTCAAACACAGATACTTCATGAGGAAAAGCATATTCCTGCCTTTACAAAAGAGATTTTAGGTGAAAGCTCTGTGAATGTTTGTAAAAAGCCTCTTCCTATGGACCTTGCATCTCAAAGACCATTGAGTCTGGCCCTGAGACTAAGAGCCTAATTTAGATTTAAGGGCAAATATCCACCCACATCCATTTGTTTCTGCTTAGAGCATTTTCTGGCCTTGTATATGCTGATTGCTCCCTGTGAAGGAACCTATTGAGGAACTTCTTTTGTGATTATGAGAGCAGAGGTGTTCCCTGAAAGACCTGTTTTTCTTGATACTTCCACCTTAAATAAACAAGCTGTTGACCCCTGCCCACAGAGAAGTAACTTGACCCTTTTTATGCTGAGAACTTTGGTATGCTAAAGACGCCTTCCTTCCCCAAAGGATAGGCATCTAAATCCCCTACCTCAATCACTATGAATGGATAAAGATGTGGTTTATATATACAATGAAGTATTGTACAAATATTGGCAATAAGAATGAAATCTTGCAACAACGTGAGTGGAACTGGAGGGTATTACACTAAGTGAAATAAGTCAGGCAGAGAAAGAGGGTTGGTGGGAGGGTGCGGGAGAGGGGAAAATGGGTGATGGGCCTTGAGGAGGGCACTTATTATGATGAGCATTGGGTGTTGTATGTAAGTGATGAATCATGGTTATCTACTCCCGAAGCCAAAGGCATACAGTATACACTGTATGTTAGCTAACTTGACAATAAATAATTTTTAAAAAAATAAAATACATTTGCAAAAATCAAGGTTATAATGCCTTTCAACATTATCACTTAGAAAGAATCTTCAATGTTTTGCCATACACAAGCAGATTGAAAATTTACCCAATGTTTATTTTGTGCCTTTATGTGAGGTAGGGTGAAAATGTCTTCACAAAATATGGCATCCAATTAACCCAGAAATATTTATAAAACCATCCTTTGACTACTGCGTCCGGGCACATATTTTCATAAGTAAAGTGACTCTTCACATACAACTATATTTTTAAGAATCCATGTTATTGTTGAGTGACTGTCAGTATCTATTAATTGGTAATAGATTTCTAATAAGCTTTGCTATCTCACAGAGTAAGTCTCCAACTCACTTATTTAATTAGTCTTGGCTCTTCTCTCGTTTTTAAAATTGCATATAAATGTAAATCATCTTGTCAACTTCCACAAAAAGTCATGGTGGAATATTTTACATGGATTGCATTGAATGTATGTAAAGATCAATTTAGAAAGAGCTAACGTCCTCTAATCTTTAACATATCATATCTCATCATTTATTTAGGTCTTCATTTTTCATTGCAATGTTCGGTGGTTTTATTGGTAGGAAGCTTGCACATCTTCTGTTAGATTTATTCTGATGAATTTGATGTGATTTGTACAATGCAAATGTTTGTTTATTTTTTAGAGAGATAAATTTATTTTATTTTAGTTTATTTATTTAGAGGGATTAATTTATTTTAGAGAGAGGGAGAGAGAGAGTGCAAGGGAATAAGGGACAGAGAGGAAGAGGAAGAAAGAGAGAGAGAGAGAAGTGGGACTCACCTGAATCAGGGCTCATGCTCACCTGAAGTGGGGAATGAGCTGACCAAAAGACCAGCTCTAGCTCAATAGAATTGGGGCTACAACTCACTCATGAAATGTGAGATCATGACCTGAGCTGGAGTCGGATGTTTAACTGACATAGCCAGCCAGGTGCCTTTCGCAAATGTTTATTTAACTTTATTTCCATTTTTGTTTTTTTTTGCTGGCATACAGAAATGATATTGATTACTTTACCTTATTCCAAGAGGTCTTATTTTCTTATTTTGGTATTTTAAGTATTTAATACATCTTAAGTATATATTAGGTATCTTTACTTAATAGTTCTAATAGCATGTGCATAGTTATTTTTTTAACTATCTATATATGACACTAATGACATCCTTGAATACAGTAGTAAAGTTTTCTTCTTATAAACTTTTAACATTTCACTTATTTTACTAGTCTCTAGGAAAATGTTGACTGAAAAATGAATAGTGAAAAATCTCTTATTCTAGACTTCAATGGGAGAAGACTCTGATGTTTCACCAGTAAGATTAGTGCTACTTCCTTTATTAAAACTTATTTTTTAAGATATCATTGTCAGGTTAAGTAAATCACTCTATTCCAAGATTGCCAGGAGGGTTTGGTTGTGGTTACTTGAGTCACAAAAATAATTTAATTGTCTCAAATGCTTCTGCACCCCAGAAAATATGACTTACCTTTTTTTCTACCAATATTTTGAATAGAAATGTTTAGTTTTCAAATATTAAACATTTTTCCTGAGATAAATCCAACTTTGACATAATAAATTATTTTTTATACATAAATAAATTCAATTTAGTGATATTTCATTTAATATTTTTATGGTTCTTACAGAGCTATTCCAATTTTTCTTTCTTACACTGCCTTTGTCTAGTTGAGATACAAGATTTTGCTTGTACCTCATAAAGTTGGGAAATTTTCACTCTACTTCAATTTTTAGGAAAAAATGTGTTTGAAATTGATATTAGTACTTTGTTAAATATTTGGAAACATTTAGCAGTGAAGTAATCTGTTCAGAGAAGGAGATTTTGTATCCTTGGCTTGAATTCATGATAAAACCTGACAGATTTATGATTATTTAGAGTTTATATTTTTCTTGTGTCTTTTATTTATTTTTGAGTGTTTTGTCCCATTCATCGAGACTATAAAATATATTTACAAAAAAGTTTTTGATAATACCTTCTTATTTTGTTTTATATTTATGTTTTGTGTGTAGGCTTCCTAACTTTTTAAAAATTTCTGTATGAATATTTGTATTATTTATTAGTGACTCTGGCTGGAGGTTTATTATATTTAGTAATCATTCCAAAGAAAAATCTTTTAGATACCTTGTATTTTTTAATTTTATGACACTTTTTATATGACTAATACTGATTTTCACTCTTATATATATTACTTCTACTTACTTAATAAACATAGTAAATTCACACAGAATTAAAGTCACAGATTTATTTTTAATTCCCTAATGGTTAGAGAAGACTTGTCTGATTCAGTTTCTTTGAAATTTACTAAGGCCAGCTTTATGGGTCAGCATATGGTTTACACTCTGTGCTTGAAAAGAACATGTCTCCACGTAACACTCAGTGCTCATCCCCATAAGTGTCCTCCTCTATGCGTGTTATGTGGAAACTAATTTGACAATAAACTATTTGTAAAAATAAATAAAAAAATAAATAAATTTAAAAAATTTTTAAAAAACTAAACAAAAAAAAAAAGAACATATCTTCTACAGCTATAGAATATGATGTCAATGTCTATTATTTCAGTTTAGTTGACTGAGTTTTCAAAATCTTTTAAACCTTACTGATTTTTTATCTGCTTCTATCAGTTACTTTAAATATTGTTTGCAAATATCAAATAATTTCTATCCCATCTTTTAAATTGTATACGTTTACAAACACAATACTTTAAATAAATGGAGAAATGTTATATTTTCTTACCAAATGAGCATGTTATAATTATTAAATGTACCTCTTAATCACTAGTAATTCTTCTTAAAGTCCCTTTTATCTACAATGGGGGAATGTTTTACAGAGACCAGTTGCTTCACCAGAGTGGTGAATAGAAAACTGATGTATACATTTATATCTCTTACATGTCTCTTACATATTTGATGGATATGCTTTTAATTTATCAAAGTTTAAAGTTTTTGTCACATCTAACTTATGTCTTTGAAATATTCTTTTAATATTTCAACTTGCCATCAGTTTAGGCTCCCTTCAAAAATTTTCCATGTACAATAATATTTCTAAATAAGTGCCTGGGTAGCTCAGTCAATTAAACGTTTGACTGTAGATCAGGTCATGATCTCACAGCTCATAAGTTCAAGCCCTGCATTAGGCTCTATGTTGACAGCTCAGAGCCTGGAACCTGCTTCCGATTCTGTGTCTCCGTCTCTCTGCCCCTCTCCTGCTTTCTCTCTCTCTGTCTCTCTCTCTCTCTCTCAAAAATAAATATTTAAAAAATTTAATATCTTATCATTTTGCTTCTCTATTTAAAATCCGTCTTTGACGTCCATTATTCTTGAAATAAAATCAAACCTTCTAGCAGAACTTACAGAACTTTCAGCATTTAGCTACTCTGCATAACTTTTTAAATTCACCTTATACCACTACTCTATTTTCTTACACCACTCAATTCATAACAAATGAAATGCATCATTATCCAGCAGGTCTCTAAGTAGTCACATATAATATACAATAGGACACACAATGAGATTCCACCTCACACCTGTCAGAATGGCTAAAATTAACAACTCAGGAACAACAGATTTTGACAAGAATGTGAGAAAGGGGAACCCTTTTGTACTGCTGGTGGGAATGCAAACTGGCCCAGCCACTCTGAAAAAACAGTACGGAGGTTACTCAAAAATTTAGAGCTACCCTACAACCCAGCAATTGCAGTACTAGGTTTTTATCCAAAGTATACAAAAATATTGCTTCAAAGGGGCACAAGCACCCCAGTGTTTATAGCAGCACTATCAATAATAGCTAAATTATGGAAAGAGCCCAGATGTTTATTGACTGGTGAATGAATAAAGAAAATGTGGTATGTATATGTATACTGGTGAATGGATAAAGAAAATGTATGTGTGTGTATGTATATACATATGCACATATACACATATATACATACACACACACACACAAAATGTATGTGTGTGTATACACACACGCGCACGCTTGCGCAATGGAATATTACTCAGTGATCAAAAAGAATGAAATCTTACCGTTTGCAAAAATGTGGTTGGAACTAGTATGTATTAAGCCAAGTGAAATAAGTCAGAGAAAGACAAATATATATTTCACTCATATGTGGAACTTAAACACAAAAGATGAACATCAGGAAAAGGAAAGAAAAATAAGATAAAAATAGGGATGCAAACCATAAGAGACTCAAAATACAGTGAATAAACTGAGTTGCTGGAGGGTTTTGGGTGGAGGGATGTCCTAAACAGGTGATGGGTATTAAGGGGGGCACTTGTTGGGATAAGCACCATGCATTATCTGTAAGCAATGAGTCACTAAATTTTATTCTGAAACCATGATTACACTTTATATTAACTAACTTGAATTTAAATAAAATTAAAAAAAATACTCATTGAAAAAATGTAAAAAAAAAACTAAAATAGTCTGTCCCCAAGGCTTAACAAATACTGTTCTCTATTTTCACATTCCTACAATGGAATATGCACTATTGAAATTATCATAAAATGATTAAAAATGCAAAAGTCAGGGTGCCCGGATGGCTCAGTCAGTTTAGCATCCAACTCTTGATTTTAGCTCAGGTCATGATTTCATGGTTCCTAAGTTCAGGCCCCACGTTGGGCTCTGCACTGCCCGTGTGGAGCCTGCTTGGAATTCTCTCTCCCCCTTTCTCTCTGTTTCTACCTTGCTTGTGCTCGCTTGCTCTCTCTCAAAATAAATAAATAAACCGAACAAAATGCAAAAGTCCATTTTAAATTATGCCGTGGAATGCATATTTAGTCAGAGTAAAATAAAGATTCCAAATAGTTCTCAATACACACACACACACACACACACACACACACACACACAGACTTAATAATATTCTTCCTACATCAGCTACTCCAATCTGCTTGGTGAATTACTTTTTATTTCCTACAATGCTTAAATGTCAACTTAAAGATTTCTTGATTTTCTCCCATATCTAGCTTCTACCCATCTCTGAATCAAGCTGGCAACATTTTTTCTCTTCTCCACTTAGCACTTTATCCATACTTATAGCACTTAAAATAACATACAGCAGTTGCTTATTTACATGTCGGTGTTTCCAAATACACTAAACCACTCAAGGGAAAGGTTTATGTATATATTAACTTGATTAGAATATAAAAAATTGAAATCTGGAACAGATTCTGGTCTCTACATATTTTTTAAGGAATTAAGGGAGAGTCTTCATTGTATTTCACCAATATGACTCTAAAATGGCTACAGAAGCTTGTATACTTCTGAGGTGATAGGTATTTAAGATAAAAGTAGATTTGACTCTGTAGGCTCTATCATTAGATAACAATGTAACATTGAGCCAGTTATATCCCTTTTGTCCATCTCTGTTGTGAGCTGAATTGTATTCCCGCAAAATTTGTCTGTTGAAGTTCTAACCCCCACTACCTCAGAATGTGGGACTACAACTGGAGATGGTGTCTTTATAAAGGTAATTAATGTTAAATGAGACCATTGGTTGGGCCTTAATCCTAAGAAGATTGATCTCAATTGTGATCATGTGATATTCAGCATCAGGTACTACTATTGAAAGACATAGCTTGTTTATCAAGTTAAAATTTATTAGAAATGTTTGTGCTCGTCTTGTGAAACACTTGCAGAGCAAGTTACTTGCAACCCAAGGTTTTATTGCTTTACAAAACCTATGGGATGCAGCAAAAGCCGATGTTAGAATGAAATTTATGTTATAAATGTATTACGAAAAAGTTCAAATAAGCAAAATTGTCAGTGCTTTAACTACATTAAAGAAAAGAGAGAGAGAAGACTCAAAAACCAAAATGAGAAATGGAAGAGAAAAAAATACAACAAATAACGACAGAAATACATAGTGTGATAACAAATTGCTACAATTATATACGAACAAGTCAGATAACTTAGAAAAAAAGATAATTCTGAAACATACACATTACCAAGACTGAATCTTGAATTTTGAATCCAAGAAGTAGAAATTTTCTTGGACCAATAATGAAAATGGAATTAGAAATCAAAAATCTTCCAGCACAGAAGAGCCCAACACCACATAGTTGCACTTTGGAATTCTACCAAACATTAAAAAAAAAGATAATGACAATATTAATCAAAATCTTAAAAATGATGGAAAAGAAGGAACACTTTTATTATTTTTTTTTTTACAAATAGTTTATTGTCAAATTAGTTTCCACATAACACCCAGTGCTCATCCCCACAAGTGCCCTCCTCCATGCCCATCTCCCCTCCCCCCTACATCCATCAGTTCTCAGTTTTTGTCAGCATTCAAGAGTCTCTCATGGTTTGCCTCTCTCCCTTTCCCCCTCCATTTCTCCCCTTCTTCTCCCCCTTGGTCCTCTGTTAAGTTCCTCCTAATCCTCCTATACGTGCAAACATATGATATTTGTCCTTCTCTGCCTGACTTATTTGGCTCAGCATAACACCCTCAAGGTCCATCCATGTTGCTACACATGGCCAGATTTCATTGTTTCTCATTGCCATGTAGTATTCCATGGTATAGATAAACCACATCTTCTAGATCCATTAGTCCGTTGATGGACAATTAGGCTCTTTCCATGTTTTAGCTATTGTGGAGAGTGCTGCTATGAACATTGGGGTACATGTGCTCCTATGCCTCAGCATTTCTGTATCCCTTGGGTAAATTCCTAGCAGTGCTATTGCTGGGTCATAGGGGAGTTCTATTGTTAATTTTTTGAGAAACCTCCACACTGTTTTCCAGAGGGGCTGTATCAGTTTACATTCCCACCAACAGTGTAAGAGGGTGCCCGTTTCTCCACATCCTCGCCAGCATCTAGAGTTCTCTGATGTGCTCATTTTAGCCACTCTGACTGGCGTGAGGTGGTATCTCAGTGTGGTTTTGATTTGTATTTCCCTGATGAGGAGGGATGCTGAGCATCGTTTCATATGTCTGTTGGCCATCTGGATGTCCTCTTTGGAGAAGTGTCTGTTCATATCTTCTGCCCATTTCTTTACTGGGTTGTTTGTTTTTTGGGTGTGGAGTTTGGTGAGTTAGAAGAAACACTTTTAAAATCATTCCATGAGGCCAGTATAACCCTGATACCAAAGCAGGATAAAAACAATACAAGAACAAAGAAGACTAGTTTGTTTGATATAAGTATTCCTACTCTGGCTTTCTTTTGACATCCATTTGCATGATAAATGTTTCTCCACCTCCTCATTTTCAATTTCCAGTAGTTTTTAGGTCTAAAATGAGTGTCTTGTAGGCAGAAAATAGGTGGGTCTTTTTTTTTTTTCTTTATCCATTCTGACACCCTCTGTCTATTGATTGGAGAATTTTGTCCATTTACATTCAAAGTAATTCCTTATAGATATGTATTTATTACCATTTTAGTACTTGTTTCGTCAATGTTTCTGGAGAAAATGTTCGATCCTTTCTTTGTCACTTTTGCTCTCTCCTTTGCACGTAAAAGAATCCCCTTTAATATTTGTGGTGGGGCTGGTTTCATTGTCACACACTCCTTTAATTTTTGTTTGTTTAATTTTTGTTTGTCTAGGAAACTGTCTCTCCTACTGTTCTGAAGGATAGCTTTGCTGGATAGAATATTCTTGGCTGCAGATTTTTACCATTCAGAACTTTGAGTATATTCATGCCACTCCTTTGTGGCTTGACAAGTTTCTGTTGAGAAACCTCCAGCTAGCCTTAGGGGTTTTCCCTTGTAAATCAAATTTGTCTGACTGGTTTTAAGATTTTTTTCTTCATCACAGTAGTTTGCAAATTTAGTTACAATATATATTGGTGTTGGCCTGCTTTTGTTGATTTTGATGGGACTTCTCTGTGCCTCCTGGAGCTTCCCTAGATTATGGAAGTTTTCAGCTATTACTTCTTCAAATAAATTTTCTTCTCCCTTCTCTCTCCTTCTTCTGGGACTCCTATAATATGACTGCTACTACATTCGATAAAGTCACTAAGTTTCCTGTCTTTTCTCATGTTGCATAATTCTTTTTTTTTCTTTTGTTCAGTTTCATTGCTTTTGATAATTTTGTCTTCTAGGTCATTAATTTGTCCCTCTTGTTCATCCAGTCTGTTGTCAATTGCATCAAGTATATTTCTAGTCTTTATTTATTTATTTATTTATTGTGTTCTTTATTTATTGTGTTCTTTATCTCTGATGGATTCTTTTTTTAACTCTTTTACTTCTCCAAAAACAATCTCATTGATGTCTTCCATTTTTTCTCAAGATCATTGAGTATCCTTATGATTGTTGCTTTAAATTTTCCATCAGACATATTACTTATATCTGTCTCACTTAGATCTCTGGCCATGGCCTTATCTTGTTTTTTCAACTGGGATAAATTCCTGCCTCTTGACATTTTGTCTAAGTCTCTGTCATCTTCTCTGTGTTAGGAAGCCAGTTATGTTTCTTGTTCATGAACACACAGGCCTTAGGAATAAGAGGTCATATGGTGCCCAACATTTGGCACTTTATGGAGTGTCTCCAGGGTGTGCTGCATGTGCTCTGCTGCTGTGCTTGGGCTGCTCTATCCTTCAGGCCACTTGTCTGCAGAGGCTCTCCTTGCCAGCATTTAGGCATTATTTGGTTCCTGGCCTGAATGTGGTGATTTTAACTAGGTGTGCTCTGGTGTTCTTGTAAAATGAAACTTGTCACCCCTCCACCAGAACTGAGGCCTACAAAACTCTCTGGTTGGAAGATGTGGTGTGGTAGAAGTTTGTGCTGATCTTCTGGGGCAGGGGCCTGCCTTTCTGGGACTGAGGCAAGCTTGACTGAGAAGGGAAGTTCCTTCCACTGGAGCACAGGGGTATAGAGCAACTTGTGTAAGCAAGTTAGGCAGCCAGTGGCAAAGCTGAGTTGTTTCCCTCAGTTGCCTCTGTGTTTATGCGGATTGGTAGAGGAGGAAATGGCATTGGGCAGCTCCTTTGTTCCTGGAAGGTGTCTCCATGAATGCTACTTCTCAAGGACACACTCTGAGAGGACTAAATGATCTCCCTACTCTGTGCCTCGGGCACTCTTTGGATTGCTGTTTGCACACTGTCTACTCCTGGATTGTTTGCCTGCCTTCTCTCTAGAAGCAGTGCAGTGCCCTCTGGCTCTATCCTAGCCCAGACTACTGACCTTTAAAACTGTCAGCCATAAGCCTTGCTGGTCGTAAAAACTCACAAAATTCAGCCCCTCTCATTTTCCAAGCCAATGACTATAAGAAAATGCTCTCCTTATGCATTCCTTTGTGTGTTCTCCTCCCCTCCCCCCCACCCAACCCCGCCCCCTGTTGCCCTTCTCCATGACCATGACTCCCTCCCCTCCACAGCATCCAGGATCCATTTCTCCTGTTACCCATGTCTCCACACTTCCTACCTTCTTCGGTATGGCCTCTTTCCTCCCTTTGGTTGTGGAATTTGTTCTGTCAGTCTTTGAGTAAGCTTCTGGTATATTTAGAATAATTTGATATTTATCTAGTTGTATTTGTGGGAAAAGATGAGCCTAGGGTCCTTCTACTCTACTGACATCTTTCTCAGGGTCACCCTTAGGAAAGCACTGTGAGCTAAATGTGTTTCCTCATTGTGTAGATAAAGAAATTGAGGTACAAAGAGTTCAAACAAATAGAAGCAGTCACACATTTGTTAAAAGTTTGAGAATAGGAGTTTGAACTCCAATACAATTCCAAAACCCATATTCTTTTTACATGTACACTTCACTTCTTTAGACTTTTAATGATTCTTCTGGTGCTACTTCCTACCACCAATTGTGCCTGAGCCTACTGAGCATGTATTGGACAGAGCAGTATATTTCTCAGGAAAGTTGCAGCAATATGAACAGTGGTAGGAATGCAAGTTGGCAAAATTAATGGTGATGACCAAGAACATTGGTTGCCATTTTGACAGATGTAGCGGCTACTGGCATTAATTCATCTGTAGACTCTGTACCTATACCAGCTACTATTACTAACACCGCTGAAAACTGGTGGGACTAGAATTATGAATAAAGCAAATCTTGTCCAACTACAATTGCTTACATAGATATTATGTAGTCACCATATGTCCTCCTAAATTACAACTCTTACATATTTATAAGCAACACAGTTCCTCTGTGCAAAGGAAAACCCTTTGTTTTAAGCTTCCTTTATGCATAACTGAACTAAGGATTTGATTTGTACTCTGTGATCTTTATTAACAACCCAAACACAGACACATAAGCTTTAGTCCATCAAGAACTATCACATTTTAGAAAGATCTGGAGAAATCTTTACTTCTTAAATGATTAAAAGTTCTGAAAAGAATTTAATTTAACTGACCGCATTGCTTTACATTCAGTTTTATCTGAAGCTGGTGAATATTATTGTAACACAAATTCATAGGAGGTAATTTTGCTAACATAAAAGCAAAACATTAGGTATACTTGAGAGATTTTCCTCATATAAATCTTGATTTCAAAGCTAGTATTTTTTTTAAATTACAATTTTCAGTTTAATGCTGAAGCTTCTATATAGAAATGGTGTTTTATAACAACAAAATTAAAACCATGTGTGAAACATTTTTTTCTTTGTCCTTATTTTCTCTATAATTCTCATACTAGCTATCATTGTATGTAAGAGAGATCAATGTTGTTTATCTATATCATATATGATGATTACACTAGGTTAGCAATTTGATGAAGGTTACATAAGCTTCAGCATCTCTGCATGAAAGCAGAGCTATAAAGTGCTCACTATAATGTATGAGACTCAGCAAACCCTGAGTGATAGCTATTACTGCTGAATATTTGACTATATATGGCATTTGTTTTTCTATTTTATAAAAATCTAGCACTAAGAAAAATATATATCTGTAATAAAGAAATTTTAAAAAACTATATATAAAATTCCATGCCTAGAGATTGAATTTGCTTCTCTCCAGATACTTTTCCTTTTATTATCTATGGTGGTGCCTGTTTAGATAACCTAAGTAGAAAATAGAAGCATAGGATTTTTCTACATCTTACATTTTATGGGTAAGTAACTGTTAATACTAAGCCATTTACTTTAAAATTGTTTCTTATAGTTGAAAGAACATTAGGTTAATTAAAGTAAGTTACTCACATTAGTTAATGACTCACAAAGAATTCAAAGTAACAGTGAGGTGTGTTCACACATAGGAATCCAGCACTCATCTCAGGTAGTTTTGCTTTTCAAATACTGGCTATGAAGCACACATTTTCATGATAACATTGTAGGCATTTGTTGAACTTCACTCAAATTTAACAGGCAGATACAGAATTTTATTTTTTTGCTAACAAAAGCAAGATGGGAAGTCATCTTCGAAATGGGTGACTACTGACAGCTTCTACAAACAGCCACTGTGACTCTGCAGCTGGTGACAATGCCTCACACTGCAGATCCATAGACTCGTGTGGGCTGGGGGCCAACGTGCCTGTGGGATTTCAAAGAACACATCTGGACAACACTCCCCTGAAAACTGACCTGAATGGAGACCACAGACTGGCCCAGTCCTTCAGATTCTAGGCATTATGCACCTTTAGAAATGGCAGGCCGTGACACTGACAAAAGAAAAAATATATTCTCTGTACTGACAGGTTTTTTTTTTCTATTGCTATAGATATAAAGGAAGAGATATCAAAATAAAGAACCCCAAAGAGAAAAATCCTTTATATCTTGGGCATAAATTATTTATATTTTAATTCATAAAAATTATTTTCCCAAAGATTTTCATTTAAATTAGGGATTGAAAGAGTATTGTGTTAGCAGATGAGATTCTTAGGTGAAGAAAACTGGTATTTTATAGTTGAGACATTACTCTCCATGTATTAGTATCAGCTTTAGGAAGGCATTAGTTGAAAAGTTAGGAAACAGGATTTTTGTATGACTTTTTGTTTAATAGTAAAGTAATGGAATTTATGCATGATTTATTCCTCTGCCTTGAGGAATATAGGAGAGGTCTTAGAAAGTGTCATTTATTTTTTTTAAATGTTTTATTTATTTCTGAGAGAGAGAGAGAGAGAGAGTGTGTGTGTGTGTGTGTGTGTGTGAGAGCAGGGGAGGGTCAGAGAGAGAGGGAGACACAGAATGCAAAAGAGGTTCCAGGCTCTGAGCTGTCAGCACAGAGCCCAACATGGGGCTCGAACCCAGGAACCGTGAGATCATGACCTGAGCTGAAGTCGGACGCTTAACCGACTGAGTTAAGTGTCATTTATTTTTAATTTATTTCTGAGAGACAGAGAGAGAGAGAGAGACAGCATGAGCAGCGGAGAGTCAGAGAGAGGGAGACACAGAATCCGAAGACAGACTCATGGTTCTGAGCTAGCTGTCAGTACAGAGCCTGATGCGGGGCTCAAACCCATGAACCTCGAGATCATGACCTGAGCCAGTCAGATGCTTAATGGATTGAGCCACCCAGGAGCCCTGAAAGTGTCTTGAGTTAAGCCCTGGTAAACTATCACTTGGAAAGAACAGGGCAGGTCTCCAACCTTTAAAATCAACTGCAGCCTGCCTATGAGCAATACATAAAGTTTCTTAGGCTCCATGAATCATGTCCTGAGAGGACCCATGGAGCAATTCTCTCTATTCTCTCTCTCTCTCTCTCTCTCTCTCTCTCTCTCTCTCACACACACACACACACAAACACACACACACACACACACAGAAAAATTCTGGATCATAGCAAGAGGCAGAGAGTAACAAGACTCATCCCACTATTGCTCCCTACTGACATTATTCACGATGTCTATCAGTCAAGGTAGGCTAAATTATATGGTAATACCTAATTTATTTAAATCCTTTATGGCTTATACCAGTGAAGGTGTATTTCTTAAACTACATGAGCATTTTAGGTAGAGTGTGGTTTGCATTTGGATTTTCTTTTACTGGAGCTCAGGCTGATGGAATAGGGTCAGTCTGAACCATTGTTGGCTATTATAACTGAAGGAAAGGAAGATAAAGCAAACTAGGATCTTGGTCTTAAAGCTTCTGCTCACTCAGAAGTGACATTACTTTTGCTTAAATTTTATTGGCTAAAGCAAGTCAACATGAAGCTCCACTTAGCATTTTCTAACTGATACCAAAAAAGTCAAGTCAATTTTTCCGCCTAGTTAAAGATGTTTCTAGGTTAGTAACATACCCAGATGCCTGAGAGAAACAAATGTAAATCATTTCTAGAGGATGAATTTTCATTTTAGGTCTCTATGAGGTCCAACCTTCAAATAACTTTTCAAGAGAGTTGATCAGTTCACAGTCAAATCTGACCAAGAACAAAATAAAAGTTATGAGGACCAACAAACCAACAACCACAATACAAAAAAACAAAAACAAAACCCACAACCTTTTATAATTCTATTCCTAAAACTTCAGATATCCAAATGATCATGGTAATGTAAAGAATATAAAATGATTTTACAGTGTTTGAAAAAATACTAGTGTAAAAACATGTGTAGGAAACAGAAACACACCAGTTTTAAAACTTCAAGGAGAATTTGAAAAAAAAATTAGTTTCAAAAGATAAGAAAATATAATTCTACCCTGGTTCAGAGTAAAACTCCTAGCAAACTAGGAATAGAAGAGCACTTACTTAGCCTGAAAAATGGTGACTTCAAAATCGTAAAATGAACTCTTTTATCTGTGTTGATACATGGAAGTCAATACTCCTTTCTCTTTGAGACCAGGAGTATAGCAAAGATGCTGCTTCATACTATATCAACCATTGTATTGGAGGTAGTAGACAGGTCATTAAGAAAAGAAAGGGAAAAGTAAGTGGATTAAGAAAAAGCATCTTCCATTATTTGCAGATAATATAACTTTGTTTACAGAAAATCTAATTTATGTTTGGAAAAGAAATTTACTGACTTAAATGATAGCAATTCTTAAGATACACACTCAATATATTAAGATAAACTAAATTTCTGTATTCCATTTATATCCTATCAGTAATCAACATAAAATAGAATAATTTTACTAGGGTTAGCATCAACTTTATAAATTGCATACAAATGAACTTAACAGAAGTCACACATGAGAAAAATTATTTTAAAAAAACACTAAAGAAGATATAAACAGAGTAAAATTTATTTTCTCACTATGGAAGACTTAATATAAAGTTGTCAGTTCTCCCTAAAATGTTCTATGGAACCAACACAATCTAAGTCAGAAACTCAATAGGCTTATTTGTATGGACTTGACAAGATGCTTTTAAAATTTATATAAAATCCGTAAGGATCAAGACACTCTTGACTAACTAAGACACTCTTATGGGAAAAAAAAAGGAAAGAGGTTGGATACTTACCCAAATAGATGTAAAGGATTATTATAGAGTTGTGGGACTACATGGCTCAGTTGGTTAAAATTCGTAATTCTTGATTTTGGCTCAGGTCATGATCTCATGGTTCATGGGATTAAGATCCACATTGGGCTCTGCACTGACAGCATGAAGTCTGCTTAGGCTGCTCTCACTTCCTGTCTCTCTGTCCCTCCCTGGAATGCACACATGTGCTCTCTTCCTCTTTTTCTCAAAATAAATAAATAAATGTGAGAAAAAAGAATTATTATAAAGATATAATACTAAGTCATTGTGTTACTCATGCGGAGAAAACAAATAGATCATTGGATAAGACTAGAAAATCCAAAAACTCATCCATAAAATATTGACACATATATTACTTCGTAGGGCTGCTATAAAAAGTACCACAAACAAATTTACGGTCTCACAGAACTAGATACTAGAAGTCTGAAATCAAGATATTAGCAGTGTCATCCTCCTTGTGAAACCAATAGAGGAATCCTTTCTTAAGTCTTACTAGTTTCTTAGAGTTTGCTGCTAATCTTTGGTGATTGTGGCTCACAGATGCTTCACTGCAAACATTTGACTTCACCTGACATTTTCTCTGTGTCTCTTTCTTTCCATGGACATCTTATAAAGATCCCAATCATATTGAATTAGTGTTCCATGCTATTCAACTATGACATCATCTTAACTAGTTACATCTGCAGTGTTCCTATTTCCAGAGACAGTCTGAAGTATTGGGACTTAAAACTTAAGAATATTTGTGATGCTCGATTCAACCCATAATAATAACATTTAAAGAATGTCTTAAAAAATTTTTAACACGTTCAGTAGATTTAAGGAATATGGCTAGTCTGAAAATCTAGTGAGTGCCCTTATGTTCAAAAGTGAGCATTTTTCAACAGCATAGCTCTGTATTCCCTAGCTGCCTTTGCTTGCATTCTATTAACAGAAAACAGCAAGACATAGTATGTGTCTCAAACAACAAAAGCAGATTTAAAAAAAAATTGTTTACTGACTCACCACAGATAATGAGGTCAAAGAGAAAAGTTAAAGCAAAATACTGCCATTAAATAATAATTTGTCTCAACCTTCTATCTGGGAGAGATATATGAGCACTTTGTTCTGTACTATATTGGAATTTTACTGGCAAGATAAGTAAGTGAATTATTGAGGAGTTTATTTTAAATAGAACATATCAAAGTTTTGGATATGATTGCCCAATTTTATTTTTTTCAGTTGTTATTTAAAGAAAATAAGAATACTTTCAATGCAATAAAAGTAAGTAACTTCCTTTAGATTAGAGCACATAATTCAAAAAATTAATGTATCTAGTAAGGTAAAACTTGAATATCTGATGCATTACTAGTTTTTCCATTTAGTTTCAAAAACGTGTATATGTGCATGTGTGTATATATATCTATATATAAATATATATACATGTATATGTATACATACACACACACACACACACACACACACACACACACACATATAAGTGACAGAGAGGGAAAGGAAGAGAGAGAGAATCACAAGCAGGTGATGCACTATTGATGCAGAGCCCCACATGGGACTACAACCTATGAATTGTGAGATCATGACCTGAGCTGAAAACAAAAGTTGGACGCCCAAACAAATGAGCCACCCACATGCCTCTAGCTTCAAATATATTTGAAAGAGAAAATTCAACAGCATTCAATCATTCACCCACCCTACCCCAACCATAATAAATTATTTTTTTCTTACAAATAGTTTATTGTCAAGTTGGTTTCCATATAACACCCAGTGCTCATCCCCACAAGTGCCCTCCTCCATGCCCATCCTCCCCTCCCCCCCACATCCATCAGTCCTCAGTTTGTTTCTCAGCATTCAAGAGTCTCTCATGGTTTGTCTCTCTCCCTTTCCCCCACCATTGCCGCCCTTCTTCTCCCCCATGGTCCTCAGTCAAGTTCCTCCTAATCCTCCTATACATGCAAACGTATGATATTTGTCCTTCTCTGACTGACTTATTTCGCTCAGCATAACACCTTCAAGGTCCATCCATGTTGCTACACATGGCCAGATTTCATTCTTTCTCATTGCCATGTAGTATTCCATGGTATAGATAAACCACATCTTCTTGATCCATTCGTCCGTTGATGGTCACTTAGGCTTTTTCCATGTTTTGGCTATTGTGGAGAGTGCTGCTATGAACATTGGGGTCCATGTGCTCCTATGCATCAGCATTTCTGTATCCCTTGGGTAAATTCCTAGCAGTGCTATTGCTGGGTCATAGGGGTG
>NW_024081591.1:378248-536506 GCF_003009895.1 Hyaena hyaena
TGGTTTTATTTTTCAGTATTACTTTGGCTATTCGGGGTCTTTTGTGGTTCCATACAAATTTTAGGATAGTTTGTTCTAGCTTTGAGAAGTATGCTGGTGCAATTTTGATTGGGATTGCATTGAATGTGTAGATTGCTTCGGGTAGTAGTGACATTTTAACAATATTTATTCTTCTGATCCATGGGCATGGAATGTTTTTCCATTTCTTTGTCTTCTTCAATTTCCTTCATAAGTTTTCTATAGCTATCATCATACAGATCTCTTATATCCTTGGTTAGGTTTATTCCTAGGTACTTTATAGTTTTTTAAAAAAATAAAAAAAGGAAAAAAATAATAAATTAAAATTAAAATAAATAATTATTGGTGTATAAAAATGCAACTGATTTCTGTACATTGATTTTGTACCCTGCAACTTGGCTGAATTCTTGGATCAGTTCTAGTAGGCTTCTGGTGGAGTCTGTCGGGTTTTCGATGTAGAGTATCATGTCATCTGCGAAAACTGAAAGTTTGACTTCTTCTTTGCCAATTTTGATGCTTATTAAGTTCAAAGAGGAGTTCTAGATTCTAGGGCATGTGATATTCCATATTTCAGAAAGCCAGATTTCTAAATGTATGTTTAGGGCGGAACTTGATGATTCATGCCGTGTTCTTTTTTTCCTAATATCCATTGAAGGTAATTCAAGGAGTCGCAATATTGGAACTGCTTCTGCCCTACAGAGATATAACTTTACGTGATTTTTATACTGTAGGGGAGGCAACTTGGAACATAAAACAACATACAGAAATAAAATATCTTTCCCCTTCAGTAATAATTATACATACACGTGTATGTGTACTATGCACATGTGTGTATATATTTATATATTTCCATATACTTATGAGAATATTTTTACTATTTTCTGTCCTGACTAGCTACTGTATTTTGAAACATTCAATTACTGTAACTGTTGCATTTTGAAGGATTAAAAAAATTTACATTAGCAAGGTTCACTAGAAATAGTCACCCATCTACCTGTGTTATGTAAAAAGGAGAAATAGGACCTTTAAGTTGGGGGGTGGACTCAAATCCATTCTGTGTCAGGTATTAATATATTTTAAATGAGTCTACAATGATTATTGCCCCACTGAACAGGGCACCTTCTTGTCTTTCTGGGAATATTTATTCTAATAATGTGATTCACTTTTTATACTTCTTACTTGAAGTTAGAAGACTCTCTGTGAGTTTTCTTTTCCTCTGTGTTTGGCTCCTTGTTTGTTTAATCACAATGCATTTTGTTTAATATTTAGGTGATGTTTATCGAGACGCTTTAATTTATTTCCTTTTGTATTTGTCTTCACCAGGTGTTTCTTGACTGGAGCACATTTCCCACATGATAAAATTAAAGGTCTAATTAATGCCTTTAAGGACATTGGTGCACAATTCAGCACCTAATTTTCTGCAGGGGGCATATTTAGGTGTTTAACTAGGTGGAACTCTGTGCCAAGGATTTCATTTGCATACAAAGTCCCTCTTATTTCTTTATAAACACCCTTCAATACAGAAACAAAGAATGCATTCACTTACTTGGTATGCACTTTTCTAGCAAGCAAAGAGTACAGAAAATAAATGTATCTAAGCCACATTTCATCAGAGCAGAAACAAAAATCCTATTAGATGAGGTGTTGAAATATGAGGTCCATTTCTTTGGAGCAGTGAGGATAATACTCAGCATTTCAAAACGGAGGGGCAACCTGCAAAAGCACTGCATGAAAAACGAATGCTTTGAAAAATCACATCTGAGATGTAGAGGATCTTAAGAAAAATATGGCATCACATTAAGCACAAAAAGAAAAGCTAAATCACCACCAGGCAACTGCTGGCAGAGATCAGGCGGGGAAACAAAACTCATTGATCTATCTAAGGGCTACAAGGACCGAAAAAAAAGACCATCTATGTAAAGATGTTTCTAATCTCATTTCATTTCACTCTCCATCTACTTTGAAACATAAATTCTGAAAAAGTGTGGATGCCTTAGAATTATTACCAATAAAGTCTTTGCCTGATTATTATCATATTAAATCTATTAAAATTAAGCTTCACCCAATGTCTCAAAGACATGATTTATCAGCTATGGGGATAGAATTTTAACCCAGTTTCCACATTCCCTTTACAAAACCATAAGCTTTATCAGCATTCATGATTGACATGAACAACAGACATTTGCTCAATTTTTGTAAACTGTTAGTGCCAAAGCAAAAATTACTCCAACTGGAGGGCAAACTTAAACAGGCAGGAAAAACTGTATTCAAGAATATTGCAGTGGAGCTGAGAGATCAGAACTCAGTCTGAGCTCAACTTCATTAAATACAAGGTTCTTTTACTTTTTTAATATTTAAATTTATATTTTTATTTACATTGGTTTTTTTTTACTTTTTTAATTTAAATTTTAGCTGGACAACCATACAGAGAAATATTATTTTCAGTAGTAGAATTCATTGATTCATTATTTACATACAACACCTTGTCTCCTCCCAAGTGCCCTTGCTAATACCCACTACTCACCTAGACCATCCCCCACATACCACCCTCCATCAACCTTCAGTTTGCTGTCTGTCTTTAAGAGTCTTTTGTGGTTTCTTCCCCTGTCTACTCCTCTCACCACTTCCCATATGTTCATCTGTTTTGTTTCTTAAATCCCAGATATGAGTGAAATAGGGCCACTGGCCCAGGAAGCTCCCCTCCTGAATGCTGAGAGGAGGCTCTCTTCCCAGCCTGGGGCCCTGTGAAGGTCTGCAATGAAGTGGAGGTGGGAGAGGCGAGACCACTGCCTCTGCCCACATGGCTCTGTGCTGGAGGGAGAGATGTTTGCACCAGGCCAGGGGAAAAATCCCGTGTGGGCTTTTTGTCTTTCTCTGGTTTCTTTCACTTAGCATAATGCCTTCTAGCTCCATCCATGTCATTGCAAATGGCAAGATTTCATTCTTTTTGATGGCTGAATAATATTCCACTGTATATGTGTACCACATCAGTCAGTGGACATTTGAACTCTCTCCATAGTTTGGCTATCATTGATAATGCTGCTGTAAACATTGGGGTGCATCAACCTTTTTGAATCTGTAATTTTGTATCCTTTGAGTAAATACCTAATAGTGCAATTGCTGGATCATAGGGTAGTTCTATTTTTCATTTTTTTTGTGGGACCTCCATGCTATTTTCCAGAGTGGTTGCACCAGTTTGCTTTCCCACCAACAGTGGAAGAGGGTTCCCGTTTCTCTGCATCCCGGCCAGTACCTGTCATTTCTTGTGTTGTTGATTTTAGCCATTCTGACAGGTGCAAGGTGATATCTCATCCTGGTTTTGATTTGTATTTTCCTGTATTTTCCTGATGATGAGTGATGTTGAGCATCTTTCACTTATCTGTTAGCTATCTGAGTGTCTTCTTTGGAAACGTGTCTTTTCATGTCTTCTGCATATTTCTTAACTGGGATATTTGTTTTTTGGGTGTTGAGTTTGATACATTCTTCATAGATATTGGATATTAACCCTTTATCAGATACATCGTTTGCAAATATCTTCTATTCCATAGGCTATCTTTTAGTTTTGTTGATTGATTGCTTTGCTGTGCAGGAGCTTTTCATTTTAATGAAGTCCCGATAGTTCATGTTTGCTTTTGTTTCCCTTGCCTTTGGCGATGTGTTTACTAAGAAGTTGTTCTGACCAGGGTCAAAGAGGTTGCTTCTTGTGTTTTCTAGGATTTTGATGGTTTCCTGTCCCACAATTAGGTCTTTCATCCATTTTGAATGTATTTTTATTCTGGTATAAGAAAGAGGTCCAGTTTCATTCTGCATGTTGCCATCCAGTTTTCCTAACACCTTTGTTGAAAAGACTGTCTTTTGTCCATTGGATATTCATTCCTGCTTTGTTGAAGATTAATTGACCAGATAGTTGTAAAACTAAAGAGTTTTTAAGAGTTGGTGTGGGGGCACTATAGGTCATCTGTGTTTGTTAATTGGCTTTACCCAAAGAAGAAGTATTCTTTCTTCTATCTTCATCAGAGGAAGTAGTTTTACAACTTAGAGCAAGACACCCCACCAAAGTTAGGCTCCTATCCTCCTACGGAAACTTGTGAGTTTGGCCTCTACCTTCCTTGATGTTTATATCACAAAGGGGCAGAGAAAGAAGTTAAAAATTACAAGTGTTGTAAAGTAAATTATTTACAAAAAGGAAAGCCAGGAGCCTAGGGTCAAGAAGAAGCCTATCTAAAGTATAATCAACCTGAAGGGAACTTTAAAATGACCCTGGTTACTAGGCAAGTAGAAATTTTGAAGAAATCCAGCACACCTGCCCCTTCCAATCTTATTTTTTGCCTCTATGTCTCATGTAAATAGGAATGTTAATGATCCTGCCTCTTAATCTCCACTGTTAGAATAACTATTTTCTCTGGGATATTTGTTCACAGCCATTTACTATGTCATATTATATAAGTACTATATAGGATGTAATAAGGCAGACTTTAAAACAAGAATCAGATGTTAAAATTTGAAGTATTCAGAATTTATAGTAATCAGTAATTTATAGTAATCAGAATTAAATTACAGTATTTTGTGTTCTTGTTTATCCTTTATATTACACCTATATATTGGTCCAGAAGGGCATCTCAGGAACCCTAGGGATCAGAGGATAACAATGAGGAAAAGTTAGCTTCAAATTCTGTCTCCTGTGCTAGAATACTTACATAATTTATGGTGCCTAGCTCAAAATGAGAATATCAGACCACTTGTTAAAAAATAATTTAGAATTTTTGGATGGTAACCATGGATCATTAATCAAAGTGCAGGGCCTTTCTGGATAACAGCAGAAGTCTTACACCCATAAGGCTTGTAGTTCTCAAATGCTAATTTTCCTTTAAGAATATTTTCTATCATCCTGACTCAGATATGACTGACTACCCATTTTATGAAATCTCACAGTACTTTGTTCTTTTATTTTGCCACATATAATAATTTGTAATCACTTCCTCTATTCCTTATTAAATGGGTGCCACTTGAAAGCACAGTGCATGTCTTATTTATCTGCCTAAACTATGCAACACTTCTATTTGCTTTCATTTCTATTTGAATTAACCTCAAAATAAGTAATAGATGATACATTTTAAAAGGTACAATAATATAAGAAAAACCTCTAGTGCAAAATTTTAGTCTCATCCTGGCCCATACACCTTGTTTCTAACTTATCTGCCGTCTCTATAGATAATCATTAGCTTATGGGTACATTCTTCTGGAGATTCTTTAAACAAATGTGAGCATATATGAATATATATTTCTAGTCCTTCTCTTTCTTATGAAATTGTAATATATTTTTGCACACAGAGTTTTGAACTTGTTTTTTCACTTAACTATGGATACTAAACAATGTTCCATATTCTACGTTGAGAATTTCCTTATGTGCCATAGATTATTTAACCAGTTTCAATGGATGATGCTTGGATTATTTCCAATCTCTTGGTATTACAAAGAATGTATCAATCAGTATTATAAGTTATTTAATGTATGAATGCTTATTTGTAGGATAGATGCATAGTAGTAAAAATGAAAGTATAATCATAGTATTGATTGATTTTGCCAACTTATCTTCTATAGCCTTGGTAATATTTCACAGTCACCTCAACAGTACATAAAAAGGCCTTTTTCTCTTCTCCTTCACACTTATCACTGTAGTTGGTAAAATGTTTGGAACTTAATCCTTTGGCATGCTATTTGGTTCATGTATATATATAGCCATTATTTTTTATTATTAACTGGGCATGTTCATAAAGTGCCCTCCTTTTTCTTTTAATATGTTTGGGTATAATATATTATATTATATTATATATTATATTATATTATATATTATATTATATATAATATATATAATATAATAACAGATAATTCTACTGTCACTCATTTTGAGAATGTGGCCCCCAAATTTTCTTAAAATTAATTTAAATTTTTATTGCAGTATAACTAACATACAATGTTATGTTAGTTTCAGATGTACAGCAAATTAATTCAGTAATTTTATACATTACTCACTGCTCACTATGACCAGTGTACCCACCACCTGTCACCATACAATGTTATTACAATATTATTGACTCTGTTCCCTATGCTGTACTTTTCATCTCCATGACGTTTATTTTCTAGCTGAAAATTTGTACCTCTTAATCCCTTTCACTGTATCAGACATCTCTCTCACTTACTGCATCTGGCAACCACCAGTTTGTTCTATGTATTTCAGAGTCTGTTTGTTTCCTGTATGATTTATATTTTTTATTCACATACTTTTTCAAGAAGTATTTTTTTAAAAATACAATTAACATACAATGTTATATAAGTTTCAGGTATATAACATAAGGATTCAGTAGTTCTATATGTTACTGAGTGCTCACCAGGATAAACATAGTCACCATTTATCACCAATTATCACCTGCCATACTAAGTTATTACAACATTATTGACTATATTCTCTATGCAATACTTTACACCTCTGTTTCCTTATTGTATAATTGGAAGGTTTTACTTCTTTTTAATTTTTTTTGTTTACTCTAAGTATACTTGGCACATAGATTATATTAGTTTTAGGTGTATAACTGATTCAGTGTCTCTATAGGTTAAACTATGTTCACCATAAGTGTAGCTACCATCTATCACCATACAACACTGTTATAATAACATCGATTATATTGCCAGTTCTATGCCTTTTATTCCCATGACATATGCATTACATAACTGGAAGCCTGTATCCTTCATTCCTCTCCATCATTTTTGCCCAATCCTCACCACTTCCTTCTGGCACCCCTCAGTTTGTTCTTGTATTCATATGTCTGATTCTGCTTTTTGTTTATTTATTTTTCAGATTCTACATATGAGTGAAATCATATGGTATTTTTCTTTCTCTGTCTACTTATTTCACTTAGCATTGTGCTGTCTAGATCCATCCTTCTTGTCGCAGATGACAAGGTCTCATCCTTTTGTATGGCTGAGTAACATACCACTGTATATGAACGGAGTGCATTTTCCTTACTCACTTATCTATGTTGAATAATTAAGTTGCTTCCATATCTTAGCTATTGGAAATAATGTTACAATAAGACTAAGAGTGCAGATGTCTTTTTGAATTAGGGTTTTTGCATTCTTCGGGTAATTACCCATAGTGGAATTATTGGATCATATGGTAATTCTACTTTTAATTTTTTGAGGAACATACATACTATTTTCCACGGTAGTTGCACCAGTCTACACTCCCAGCAAGAGTGCATGAGTGTTCCCTCTCCTCCACATTTTTACCAACACTTGCTATTTCTTGTCTTTTTGATGCAAGCCATTCTAACTGTTGTGAAGTGTCAGCTTTGATTTCCATTTTCCTTGATGGTTAGTGATGTTGAGCCTGTTACATGGGTCTGTTGGCCATCTGTATGTCTTCTTTAGAAAAATGTATATTCATGTGTTCTGACCACTCTTGAATGGGAATGTTTGTTTATTTTGGTGTTGAGTTATATAAGTTCTTTATATATTTTGGATATTAACTTCTTATTGGATATATCATTTGGGGGTTTTTGATTACTAATTCAGTTTCATTAATTGTAATCAGTCTGTTCAAATTTTCTACTTCTCTTGATACAGTTTTGGAAGATTGTGTGGAGGGATTTTTTTCCTAGCAAACAGTGATCCAATTTGTTTGCATATAATTTTCTGTAATATTCTCTTATAATCCTTTGTATTTTTGTGGTTATTTTCCATCTTTCATTTCTAGTTTGATTTTAGTCCTTTTTTCTTGATGAGTCTGGCTAAAGGTTTATCTTTTTTTTCCTTTTTTTAATCTTCAAAGAACCTGCTTTGAACTGCAGCAAAGAACTGCACAGTTGTCCGCTGTGCAGGCTGCATGCAACCATTGCCTTCAGTCTAGCTGGCTGCAGTGATCTGCTTTGCCTGTGGCAAGCTCACCGAGCAGGGTTTGGTCTGCACTGTTAAGAGGCCTGTCTGAGGTTATGACAGGCTCCTTTATGGACAGACTCCTGCTCAGCCCTGGTATCTGCAGTTAGCCTCTTTGCCACAGCTACAGTCATACCAAGGGCAAGGCTTGCTGCCTTGCAGCTACCTAAATGGCCACACTGCTGCAATAGCAGGCATGATGGTGTGTAGGGTTATCTTCCTTTCTTTCCAGGGCTGAAGTCAATTTACAGTGGTGCTCATCTTGGCCAGGGCTGCGTACAGTGTAGGGCAGGCTAGGAGCCACTTTGGAGGTATGCCTGCCTAGAAAGGTGGGTTGGATGATGTGAATGTATAGGAGGAGTGGGCCATGCAGTGTTAACAGGGTAGATGGAGAGTGTTAGCCCTGGCTCCTGGAAGCTTCCAACTATCTCACCTGGGTACCTGAAAAGAAACAAAGCCCACCAGCTCCTTTGTCTCTGGAGAAATCTCCTGAATATTTCTCGCACTTAACACATGTTCTAAGATTAGACAATACATATTTTTCACATATATGCCAGGCACTGGTTACACTTCTGCTTCTGTGCTGTGTACTATGAGGAGTTACTTAGTATGGTGACTCTTTAATATTGAGCACTCAGTTTTCTAACACCCTCCTGTCACAGTTAAGCTCTGCTTATTTTCAAAGCCCAATGTTGCAGAGACTCATCTTTCCACTGTGGGTCCCCCGTGCCAAGGGTGCCCACTGTGGGGTCTGATTGTAGAGATTTGGTTCTCAAATCTCAAATCTCTGCCACTTGTACCCTTTTTGATGTGGCCTTCTCTTTACAGTTAGCTGTGGGAGTTCTTTTCTGCCAGTCTTCATGTCATTTACAAACTTATTTGCATCGTTGTAGCTATAGTCTTGGTGTGTTTATGGGACACAAGATGTGCTTAGGGTATTCCTGCTCCACCATCTTCCTTGTGCTCCAGTCCCCACGTACCTTTTTTTGAATTTGCCTGGTATATATTTTCTCCTTTTATTTTTGACATTTATAAATAATGTTATTTTAGTCAATTACCTTAGTTAACATAGAGATGAATTTGGATTTTTAATTTAGTTATATGTATTTTATTCAAATACGCAAGTTAGGCCTATTTATATTTATATAACAGATGTTTCAGTTTAGTTCTATCATTTTTTTTTGTTATACACACACACACACACACACACACACCCCATAAAATTTATCTTGAATTCTCTTATCCCTTTCTCTTTGCTCTCTTTGATCATGTAAGTTCAGTTAAAACAAATAATGTTCTTGGTGTTTATTCGTATATTCTTAAAATTTTACCACTTATTTTTCAGCTCTAAATGATATCTTAAATATAATTATATGTAAATTATATACAGATGTATTTATATTATAGATGTCTATATTATAGGTGTTGAAATGAGGCACACTTTCAATAGTTACCTTTTCTTCACATATTAATAGTATAATTCTTCTTTTTTCTTAAGTTTATTTATTCATTTTGAGAGAGACAAAGACAGCCCAGGTGGGGAAGGGGCAGAGAGAAAGGAAGACAGAGTCCTAAGCAGACTCCACATCGACAGTGCAGAGCCTGACATGGGGCTGGAACTCATGAAACTGTGAGATCATGACATGAGCCAAAACCAAGAGTCAGATGCTTCAGCAACTGAGCCACCCAGGTGCCCCATTAAGAGTATAATTATTCTATTGTCTCCATCATTTTATCACACTTACCCATTTTTTTGCAGAATAAAAAATAAAAAATAAAAAATGACGTTAGCTTGTATAATTGAAGCAGAACTTGGCTAGTTATGAAACCTTAGCCTCACATTTTCATTCTTTAGTAACTTGTGGGTGGTGCTCCACTGTTCTATAATACAGAGTGTTGCTATGAAGATTATTTTCATTCATCTCCAAGAGAATTTTATTTTTTTCTGGCTGCCCAAAAAGTTATTCCTTTTCATAAGAGTAATACATTTACTAGAATATGCTTCACCTTGATTAATGTGTTGTGCCTTTGTAATATGTAGATCCATTATTTTTATGAAAAATATTTGAATTACACTTATTTCCTTTCTTTTGGTTTTCTTCTTTGTGAATTCAATTTATGTGTAAATCAATTTTCTTCATATTCTTTCTAATCATTACTCTTTCATGTCCTTTCTTTTCTGTCATTTTGTTAGTTTTTCTCAATTTTTACATTTTTTTTCTTTGCTTTTTAGCAGTGTATTCTTCATTTTGTCCTCTTTTATTTAGAATGACTTTCTGAGACACTCTTGCCTGTTTAGTTTTTGGTTCTTTCCCCTAAATTTTAACATTTTTTTTCCTCCTGGTATCTATCCATATCTTTCCTGAGTGCTTGTATTTCTGTTTTGAAGATTTACTTTGTAATGGTTTCACAAAGGTGTATTTTTTTAAAGTTAGGTTGGAATATTTGACCTATTCTTTGTGTAAGCTTTTCAGATGAAATACTCTTCTAGTCAGTTTTGCTTTTATTCATTGGTATCTGTATGCTAAAATTACCATTTTTTAAATATAATTTTTAGGGATACTATATTTGTATTTTATGTTATTTTTATTTAAATTTGTTGAATTTCCTTGCGTCATATATTAATGTAATCAATGAAAAATGGAGGGGCCACAGACGTCATCACATTTTTCTGTTCCTGGCCTCTCTCTTCTTTGGCTATAATGACATATGACTCAGATTATGAGCCTGACACACTGCATGCACACTTTGCCAAGAAGGCCTACATAATGACACATTCCTATTTAAAAAATGGCTGTTCTGTGTGATCAAATAAACTTTACTTCTCACTCATGAACTGATACAGATTGGGAGACTGGTATTCTTAACTTATCTGAAGCCCTGTGCAGACAAAAGAGATAGCTTCTATTTTTCCAAATGTTCCCTGTACTTTCAGAGATTTTTCTTTTTTTGCCGTGAGTCAAATCTTGGACTCCAGATTCATTCTACCTGTACTTTCTCTGCTTCTACTTTCCCCAAGGAATGAACTCTGTTTGATTCCATCTGTCTCATGACAGTTCAGACTCCATATTTACCTATTTTCCAGGAGAATAGATTTGGCATCAATGTTAGACAGCTACACACATCCCGATGTTCCTAGCACAAGGCCACACAATTTTGGTTGCCCACATCAGTTGTGCTAGTCTCAACTGTTTTTATCCACACTTTAAAGTGGGTCTCCTTCGTGTGCTAGTCTCATTGAAGTAGTTTGTAATTCTTCCCCTTTGGACGTGGGGTAGGGGGAATCCATGATTTTCAGGCAAAAATGAGGGAAAATTGAGAATAAACTGCTGCTCTGTTCCTACTAGACCTGGATGTGTCTGTGGAACCCTTGAGAAAACACGGTACCTAACAAATTTCAGGAGAGATTTTCATAATCTTATAGACCCTTCTATTTTAGAATGTCCAGACCGAGAAAGCTGTTTTCAAAGAACAGTAGTCAAATAGAAGCAAAATACCATTTTATTAAGTGCTGGGGAAGTATTCAGTCCCTCCTAATACAGAACTTCCATAACCATAGAATGGAGGTTGCTGTTTAATCTGTGATTCCCTTCTTTCCCCTTCATCTAACAATTAAGATAGGCAAGTCTGCATCAAATTCTGCCATCACCTCTTCACTCTGTTGTGGGTGAATGACAGAGAACAGACGTAAGAGGATAGGGCATAGTCAGACCCCACCAAGAAAGCTTGCTTTATGGGGGAACACAAAGCACAAGAGAAAGACTGCAGATAGGTTTGCTATTCAAGGCAAAGTAATCATGCTCCTTGGTAAAACATGGCTTATCTTAGAGGTGAGGTTTTGTGTGAATGTTGTAAACGGGGAGAGTAAGCATGTGAGAAGCATGGTTGAGAGATGGGAAGTATGAAACAGGTGTCTTCTAGTGAAGAATTAGCAAATGTGGGAAGAATGGAAAGATTTTTCTTCCTCTATCACCGGATATATAATAAACACTGAATACATATTTGTTAAACGCAATTTATGTTGACCTACTTTAACATTTACATATATGGAACACAAGTCAATCCCCCAAATTAAATCACCTTTGAATATTTAACCTAAGAACTTTATTTTTACGGAATTGCCTACTTTGGGTGTTTGTTCCTAAATGTTCCTTGATTAATTACACTCTGGACATGGATCATGCACACCCAGTCATTTCTTGTTCTAGGAAACACTAATCTGTGTAGAGCCCTGCCACAGCATAGACACGTTTTGTTGTTGTCTTACAAAATCAGGTCCTTTTGTAGGACAATTCTGATTAAGAAGTCTGGAAAAGTGTACAGGGACTGATTTTCATTGGAAGAAATATTTTAGAAACATCTAAAGGCAATTACTATGGTTATAATTCATGTCCATAATGTATATAATCAACAATTGGTCAATTTTCATAAATTACAAGAATATTTTCATATTACTTTTAGAAAGTTATTTCTATTTTTCTCAGTATTATTTAGTGGAAAATAGGGAAAAACAATAATCACAGTAATAAAATTTAAACATGAATACAGAAGCATAATTTCTCATTTGGATAGTTTCAGTAAGCCACCAAATTATAATTGCTGGGAATCTACGTTTATAGTATCTAGTATGGTTGCTTTGATCCCTTGTTACACGGATTAGTTCCCTCCCAGTCTTGATAATGTGTTGTTTTGTGGGTTGAGGGTAAAAAAATACAGGACACTCTTATCCAGGAAGATGGTCCTGCGTGCAAAAGTTGATCATAAGATCAGGCTAAAAACAAAACAAAAAACCAAACAAACAACAAAAACAAAAAAACCCTCACATGAGTAAAATAAAAGTACTAAAAAGTAGAAACTATAACGTTTGAGTGTTTTATTAAATGCCAGTATGAGATTTAACAGCTCCATTTTAAAGATGAAGAAATTTAAATGCAAAGCATTTCATCTGAGATCACACAACAAGCAAAAGGCAGAGCAGGGACTTGGGCCCAGCTACTTTGCATTTCATAAACCAAACCTTTCTTTCTTGCCACACTGGCTCTTCTAGAAGGCCCTGGATAAGCAAGTTCCAATTTGGACCACGAACAAAAAGAATGCTGGAGATTCCATTTTATGTGGTATTTTGTGAAAAATACATATGTGGATAGAGGAGCTTGAAGAAATAGGTCCAGCTGGTTAGCTCAGAGGATTTCAAAATTACATGTCTAAAAATGAAGTCAACATATTTCCCCAAACCATTTTTGCTATATGTCTCCTTCCTTAATGAGGAACACCAACAGCCACTGTATTTTAGAAACAAAAACTAGGAAGTCTTCCCTAACTCTTCACTCACTTTGTATATATTGTTAAATGTACTCAGATTATCTTAATGACTCTCAAGCCTGGATGCCTCTCACGATCACTACTCTAGTACCTTGGTATTATTACAATAGCCTCCCAGATGTTTCTCCTCTTTATGTCCTTCCCATCCTCAGGCCCTCTCCAACCAATGCTTCACCCTGTGGTTCAGAATGATTTTTTTAAATGCTAGTTTGTCATGTTACTCTGCTGTTTACAGTCCTTCTCAGCTCCTCTCAGGATAAAATACAAATGGTATAGCATATAACAGAGATGAGAGTATATCTCACATTCTCCAGTTGAGGAAGAAAACTAAATCTAATCATTGAAGGGGGTGGTGAAGATGATCAGTTCAGGTTTGAGCATCTTTACTTTGAAGTGCTTATGGTATATTTAGTTGGAAATGTTCATCTGGAGTTTGGATAAATGTATATTAACTGGTCTTTGCTCTCAAACAAAAAAGAAACTGGGCCAAACTGTTCACAGGAAAATGTTATCACTCATCCCAGGAGCATTTCTTTGCATTAAATAATTTTGAGAAAATATTAAATCATACGTATAAAATCATTTCACAACATAGAACCTCAAGCACAGTGGAATTGAGTTGGAAAGATATTTTTAAAGGGTGGGTTTTGCTCCTTTAAATCATGATGCTTGTGTATTTCATATATGCGATAAGAGGTGCTCATTTTAGAGAAACTGCTGGAAAATTCACCGTGGCTGAAACATGCAAATCAGCACAGAATGTTTGCTGGAGGGTAAATCAGAGCAATGCCATTGAAGTAGCCTGTGTATGCATATCTTATTGGTGACATCTTGAGCTCTGTTAATCAATTCCTATTTGAGATAAATGCATCTGCTTGTATCTCAAAAGACTAGACTCACAGAACCGTGACTAAGATATTTCATAGATGCTCTCCAAGGACTTTAAAAGATAGACGACAGGAAATTTACTAAATCCATACAGCTAACCTGGAGAAAAGGTTAAGCAAAATTCAGAATCCTCCTTCACAGTCTGCAAATTTTGATAAACAGTGTCATAACTTTGTCCTCCTATTTCTAGAGATATTTCATTGTAATGATATCTGTATTACTGGGACTTATAGGAGGTACTAATTCCTGTCCCAGAAAATAATATATCTCAGAATTTCATTCCCCCATTGACAGGTTCCCTCCAAATATTTTAGAAGCAGCGTTTCTGTGCTTAGGAAAAACTGAACAAGAAGTATCTGACAACAGAGAAATGGTAGGATTTTTGTTTAGAATGAAGCGCTACAAAATGTGGCTTAACAATTATGCACAGAACTCCTAAGGGCTATCTAAGACATCTTTACCTCAGATTGTTTCTCTCCTAAATCATCGATAATAGAGGCCCCAGGCATTGTGAAGTAAACCCTGAAGCTCACTGCACACAGACTCTGAGGGGTATCATTTTCATGGTTCAGTTAACAAGAGAAGTGAAACTCACGCCATTATTTGACTTACTTAAAATGTATGCTTTTCGTGTTTTAAGCTCTCCTATCCCATGTATTCACAATTATTTGGCCCTTAGCATTCTCCTTGAAACTGTTCTCCTCTGCCGATTTCTCCTCTTGTTCCCTATGACATTTTTTACATGATAGCTTCTAGCTATCCCTCAACCACAAAGGTAGTTGCAACATCCAAAAATACCAGCTCCCAGGAGCTGTTAGTTCTGTGCTTAGAGTATAAAACGGGTCTCAAGCCTGGGTAATAACTGAATTCATGAATCTCAATTCCCAGATGACATTAATAGCAGCATAGAGCAGGAAGCAGAGTTATGTTAATTTCTGCAGGTAATGTGTGAACGCAGATAGGGAAAGCTTGAAAGGTCAACATCTGCTGTCATGCAGGAGTGTTGCAAAATGTGATTGGCCAGTAAATGTCAACACCATGTTCTAAAATCTACATGCCACCCCTTCAATTTAATCTTAGCTTGCAGCCCAGCTAACAATCATGCAGCATGTTTCAAAAGCCCTTGAATTCTAAAATGGAATTGTATGATTGCATTCCCATGGCAATAAGACACCTGTAAATTACAAACTTGTCATTTAATCAGCATAAATATAGGGAGTTTGTGCAACCACTGGAATTTTTTTCATATCTATTTTCAGGGAAGGCTGAAGACCTCTTAATGATTATATACCGTAACGGACTGCAAGTCTAACTGTTGCCATGGTATTATGTACTTCTTTTCTTTTAAAGAAGTGACTGGAATGTAGAACAGATAATGAATCTAATTGATTGTCTCCTGCTCCACACAGATATACTTTATATTCTCTCCCTTTTGTGCTCTTCCTCCCTTTCACTCCAGACTGGATTCACAAGTATACGTTTGTTAGTGACAAGAATGGCTGTTATACAGAGCAACTCCTACCTTGTAAAAAGAAATATAAAGTAATCTTTTTTGAAAAATATAACAAAAAAACATATGTAAATAGAGCACAGAAGAAAAAAATTAGCATTCACTATACTTATGTCCGATTAAATAGATGAAGAAAAAGACCATGTTTTTGTGTGTGTAAAAAAAAAAAAGCATAGTCTGTACACTCATAGTGCCGAAGGTTATGTATAAGAATTTTTCTTTAATATGAACTTAAGTTAGTGATTCTTAAACTTTCCAGATATTCAAATTCAGTGAGTCATTAGCATATTTGATAGGTAATAGGCTTTTAGGTTATAATTATTAGTATGCATTTGCCAACTGGAATCCATTTACAACACAAACATAAAATTTAATACAATTGACTTTTATCCTCATAGCATTTGCAAATAGACCAAAAATAGAATAAAAAAATTTTTTTGAGTTGACACAAAAGCTACATTAATTTCAGGTGTACAACAAAGTGATTCATCTTCTCTGTGTGTTAGACTATGCTCACCACAAATGTAGCAACCATCTATCACCATACAATGCTTTTACAATATCACTGTATATTTCCTACATGGTGCCTTTTATTCATGTGACTTATTCATTCCATTACTGGAAGCCTATATCTCCCATTCCCCTTCACCCATTTTGCTTATTCCCCACCCTTCTTCCCTCTGGCAACCATTGGTTAGATCTCTGTCAAAAATACAATTTTTATAGAGGTGTTTTAGCTAAGGTAATTGTTTTGGATAGAATAAAATACTTGGCTTCAGAATACCCAGATTTCTCAACACAAAATAGACCTATAGACTGGAGATAACAGAAAATGGGTCCTAATAATTTTCTTTGAATAAGATAAAAATTTATAGATGAATGAATTTAGTCATTAGAGAGATTCAGTCAGAGACATATGTTCTGGTGAGGCGTCTGGATGGATCTTGGTTTTTCGGACTCCCTGTCTAAAACACTTTCTCCTTCTTAGAGTCCAATAGCATTTTCATTTCAGAATGGCAATAAATGAATTTTAAAAGAGGCAATTTTTTTCTTTGTTAAAGGAAATGGATACAAGCACACATTTCTTGAGTTACTGCTTAATATCTACAACTTATGCTAGAGCACAAATTGTGTGCTCACATTTCATGGGTTTGGTACTCCTGTTAGGGTTTACACAGGTTTAGATTAAGTAACAACAATGGGGGCAACTTGGTGGCTCAGTTGGTTAAGTGGCCGACTTCAGCTCTGGTCATGATCTCGCAGCTCATGAGTTCAAGCCCTGTGTTGTTGGACTCTGTGCTGACAGCTTGGAGCCTGCAGCCTGCTTCAGGTTCTGTGTCTCCCTCTCCCTCTTCCCTTCCCCCGCTCACACTCAGTCTCTCTCTGTCTCTCAAAAAATGAATAAAAATTAATAAAAAAAGAAACAACAAAGACTATACCTTCAGGGATCATTTCTACCATTTGTTACTGGAGAAGTTTCTCTGAATGTGTACTCAGGAAAAAACACAAAAACATTGCTTTAAATAGGAAAAGGACCACTAAAATGAAAATGACAAATTATCACAAAACCCTTTGCTTTTACTGACAACTTAAAATACAAATTTAATGCCTACCTAACTGTGGATATGTAAAATGTCATTTCCTTAGTTTTAGTGATGATGCTCTTATTAAAGATCCCTACCTTCTATTCTGCACAAACATTTGTTAAACACATGCATAAATCAGCACAATTTTCTATTTTCCACCACGAACTAGTTGGACAGGCTGTTAGTAATGCTAAGAAACCCTTTAATTGAAGTGTGGGAGTGGGGGCTCGCCCCCTAATGTTGGCTATTGATCTTTGGGCAAGATGCCACCATATAGATTGTCTTTGCAAGTTCATGTCTAATTCAAGAATATGACTGACCAGTGAGGACTTCACCAACCTTTCAGGCCTAAACTCATAGATGTTAAGATGTTACGGATGAATATACAGTTGAATGAATCAGTATGAACAATGCCACATTTTACAGAAATCTTAATAATGGAGCTATACATAGTGCAGAGAGTAAGTAGAATCAGTGACCACTCCACAGTGGCAGCAGCAAAATACTGTCTAAGACATACTAGAGGTAGCCGTCCCATTCAGTCTGGGAAAGACTTTGGCTTTCAATTTCAGCAACAAACAGTAAGCTGGTTTTCCTATTCAGGGGGATAGTACAATTTCAGAACTGGAACCGAATCCCTGAGAAGATTGGAAAAGGATATGTTTGAACCCACAATCACACAAAAGGTGTTACCGAAGTCCTTCAGTGTTTAGCAGAGGCCACCCATGTTGGCGTTGTTACTTGAGCGGCTGCACTGGACCTAACTGTTAGAAAGCAAGATCTCATGTTGAACTCAACCTCCTCCAAACTTGAATCGTTTTAAAAACAAACGTCTTTCCCTCATTAGAATATAAACTAGATACTCAGGCTTAGATTCATGTCCTCAGTTAAGTTTTAACCTTGATGCACTTTCAGAGTCCCTCTTTCGAATGAATGTCAGAGCAGTACAGGTAATCATAAAATTCTAAGAGGTTTTGATCACTGTGTTGCCTTCTCTTCCCCACATTTAGTTCATCACATGGAGAATTTACCCATGGGGGGTTTTGAGACTGAATTAACAAGTATGAAGTTTTAATAATTCCAAAGAAAGCACAGTGACACATCCTATTTCATGTTTAAATTTAAAAGGTTCACCAGGTCCCATTAGTCATCAGAAGCATGATCAGTAACATGACTGTATCATTTTCTTTCTTTCCTTTCTTTCCTTCCTTTCTTTCTCTCTCTCTCTCTCTCTCTCTCTCTCTCTCTCTCTCTCTTTCTTTCTTTCTTTCTTTCTTTCTTTCTTTCTTTCTTTCTTTCTTTCTTTCTTTCTTTCTTTCTTTCTTTCAAGTCCCTTGAAGGAGATTCCGCTGTATTTGTGAGTTTTAAAAGAGTTATGGGTAATCTTCTTTAAAAAACATTATGTAATATTCCCATTTACAGAAATGGCCAGATAGCCTCTGTGTGTTCTCCTCTTAAAGCTGAATACTTAATACTCTATAAAACCTCATCTGAAATATTTTCCATGTAGGTGTTTATTATACACTACCTCATGTCTCACACATCATCACTTTGTTGCTACATGTTGGCGATTGCTAAATTTATACCCTTCTCTATTTTTTAAGTACCATAGCTAAACATCTCTTTCTAGAAATCTCTTTCTAGAAACCTTACAGAAACCTCACACTCACCACAGACAAATAGGAAATTAAGTACTTTTCACCCTCTTCTTCTTTGATTGTTGGTTCACTCACTGATATTGGATTAACCTAAGACAAGAAACTAGAGTTATCTTTGCTTCATTGATCTCGATTATTCCCAAAAATATGAGTGGTATCATATATTAATATCAGAAATTCACTCATAACTTATTCCTGTTTCTTCATCCTTCTACTTTTGACCGGCCTATATTATGGTCCAGAGACTATAAAGAGATGATAATGATGGGGATGATTGCTATTGCAATAACCCCCAGAAGAAATGAAAAAGTAACCACAAGGAAACAAATACTTTTCTGGCATAAAAATCTTTACCCTACTTCTGAAACAATATCAGTACATAAAACAGTTAGTAAGTGGTATAAATGATAAGTTTATTATATGATCATGCAAGAGAAATTTAAAGTGAAGCCAGAGGCAATCCTGTTCCTGTAACCAAATGCTAAGTGAAGGCAGGGAGAGACGTTCCCCAAAGTAAAAGTCATGGTAGTCTTATTTGAACTTAAGTATTTTAAGCTAACAACTAAAGGGTCATCACCTTGGTTATAACCTCAGTTAACTAATGACCACCATTTCATGGCTTTGGTTCCTGGCATTCATGTCAAGTAGTAGATAAAATACTTTTATCTATTTTTACTTTTCTTAACACTCATATTTCTTCCTTCTTCCCCTCTCATCGCTCTTCTGGAACTCATCTGAACTGTGCTTTTCCATAGAAACAAGAATGTTTTGGGGTGCATGGGTGGCTTGGTCACTTAAGCATCCAACTCTTGATTTCAGTTCAGGCTATCAGGTCATAAGCTCATGGTTCATGGAATCGAGCCCTGAGTCTGGCTCTGCACTGACAATGCAGGCACTGTTTGGGATTCTCGACCTTCCCCAACTTGCATTCTCTCTCTCTCTCTCTCTCTCTCTGAAAAAAATAAACATTAAAAAAAAAAAAAGACATGAGAAATTTTCCCCCATTAGCTTTCTTTTGTCCCATTTCCCTTCTGTTATTTTTGGGGTTGTTTCATTCTTTCCAATCATTACACAGTAGTCTAGGAGCCTACTGTAACAGAGGATATGGGATCAGTGTATAATATTTGCATTTACTGGTGTTGCCTGGATATAATGCATTAGTTGAAAAACAGGCAGAAATAGAATATAGTTTGAAGCAAGAAGCCCTTTGGCCGTTCATAAAAGCATAGCTTCTTGCTCCATTGTATAGACTCTCAGCTCTTTTATTAACATATTTCCTGAAGAATAAGAAGTAGTTAAATGCAGACATAGCTCAGCAGTGATGATATTAGGCCATCTAGTCAAAGGGTTGAGGTACTTTTTCTACTTGTTTTTTTAAAGAAGTCTTGAAATGTAAATGAGTATTAGTTGAACAGTTTATAATACATCTACTTCTTTGAAACTGTAGTATATAACATTATCCCAAAGAATGCTCATAGAATGATGACAGAGCACCAAAGTTGAACTCAAAGAATGATCTGGCTAAATTTCCTCCTTTTTATAATTCTAATAACTGTGAAATTGGTTAAAATCAATAATTTTGACAATGAGACTTCTTTATTCAGAATGTTTAAAAGGCATCCATTTCCCCATTTGGCCTTTGTCACTCCATTACACATTTTATTTTCCTACCTAACAAATAGCATATTGGGACACCTGGGTGGCCCAGTTCCTTAAACTTCCAACTCCTGATTTTGGCTCAGGTCCTGGTTTGTGGCATCGAGCCCTAAGTTGGGCTCTGTGCTAACAATGAGGAACTTGCTTGGCACTCTCTCTTCCTCAAAATAAATAAGTAACCCTTTAAAAGTGGCATATTAAGCTTAGTTGTAAAATAAATTTTGATATTGTAGAATTTCATTGTCAGATATCGTATACAAATGCACATACTTGCATACACACTAGCCCAAATATGAAAGAAAAGCAACGATCCCAGATTAAACTATCAAATACTATTAGCTACACTTTTAGTCAACTGTAGATTGGAAACATTTTCAAGATTTCTAACCTCTTTCCTCATCTGGCAGAGAAGATTGAATGGGTCTCCTAACTATACTGATGATAAGGCAAAGATAAACCAGAGAAGTCATGCTTGCCTTTAGGGATTCACCTGGTAAATTGCTGCTTAAAGAGTGCTGTCAATAAGTTAACTTCTTTACTGTCAGGAGCAATTCTCTACTGGCGGTGAGATGGACAAGATGACCAAATAGATCTTTTTTCATCTCAAGATCCAAAGTTTCTTTTCAAGGAATTGTTACTGGAGAACAGAAAGAGTGTTTACGGCCTGCCCACAAACTTCTAACTTCTTAAAAGAACTTGCATTTTATTATGTTCTTTCTTTAGTGAACGTGTTTAAAATCTCTAAAAGCAAAAAAAGGTCTTTACCCATGTATTGCATTGCTATCTTTTATTTTTAAAATAAAGATAATGGGGCAAGAGACTTCTAGGATTTAAACTATAGGGTGAAGATTTCTTCCTGCGCCCTTTTTGTTCTCCTAGCTTCCACAGTACCTTAAAAGGAAGACTTTCCTCTTCCATTTCTATCTTTTAGTCAGCAGAGAGATACAGTGGAGGGGTTAAAAGCACAGATTTTAGTACCAGGTTGGGTTTTTATTATTTATTTATTTTATTTGAAGTATAGTTAATGTACACTATTATGTAAATTTCAGGTGTACAACATACTGATTCAGTAATTCTATACATTACTCAGTGCTCATCATAAATGCAGCTGCCATCTGTCACCATAAATTTTATCACGGTATTATTGAGCATATTCTCTTTTTTTTACCTGATCATATTCTTTATGCTGGATTTTTATCTCTGTGACTTATTTATTTTATAACTGGAATCTTGCACCACTTAATCCACTTTATCCGTTTCACCCACCTCCCTTCTGGCAACCACCACTTTTCTGTATTTAAGAGCCTTCTTTTTGTTTGTTCATTTGTTTTTTAGATTCCACATATAAGTGAAATTCTAGAACATTTGTCTTTGCCTTATTTCATTTAGCATAATATCCTCTAGGATTGTCCATGTTGTCATAAATGACAAGATCTTTTTTTGTGGTTTAGTAATAATCCATTGTATGTATGTGTATACACACATATATGTACACACATATATGTACACATATATACATGTATATATACATGTATACACACATATGTGTATATACAGATAAACACACATGTATGTATATATCATTATCTTCAGTCATTGATTCATTTATTTTAAAGCCAGTGTAGTTAACATACAGTGCAGTGTTATTATTAGTTTCAGGTGTGCACCACAGTGATTCAACAATTCTATACATTACTCAGGGCTCCTCATGATAAGTATATTCTTAATCCTCTTCACCACTTTTACTCATCTCTCCATCTACCTCTTCCACTGATAACCATCAGCTTGATCTCTGTAGTTAAGGGTTTGTTTTTTGGTTTGTCTCATTCTTACCATTTCTTCTTTATTTTTTTATTATTTTTTTAATGTTTTATTTATTTCTAGGAGAGAGAGAGAGACAGCATGAGCAGGGGAGGGTCAGAGAGAGAGGGAGTCACAGACTGAAACAGGCTCCAGGCTCTGAGCTGGCAGTCAGCACAGAGCCAGACGCGGGGCTCGAACCCACGAACTGCGAGATCATGACCTAAGCGAAAGTCTGACGCTTAACCTACTAAGCCACCCAGGCACCCCCATTTCTTCTTTATCCATTCATCTATTGATGGACACTTGGGTTGGTTCCATCTCTTGGCTATTATAAATAATGTTACCATAAACATAAGGGTGCATCTTTCCTTTTAAATGAGTGTTTTTGTTTTCTTTGGATAAATATCCAGTAGTAGAATTACTGGATCATTTGGTGTTTCTGTTTTTAAGTTTTGAAGAACCTCCATACATTTGTCCACAGTGGCTACACTTTTTACACATTTCCATCAACAGTGCACCAGAGGTTCCCTTTTCTCCATATCCTCACCAACACTTTCTGTTTCATACCTTTTTGAGTCTACTCATTTTGACAGGTGTAAGATGGTATCTCATTGTGGTTTTAATTTGCACTTCACTGATGATTATTGATGTTGAGCACCTTCTCATGTGTCTATTGGCCATCTGTAGATCTTTGGGAAAATGGTTATTTAGGTTTTCTGGTCATTTTACAAAGTCTGTGTTACAAAACAGAGTTTAGAACGATGTTGTTTTTAAATGTAATTTTGTCACCTACTAGCTATGCGACCTTGAACAAGTAACCTCTCTGCTGAGCACAGCCTCTTTCTGGTTCAGTCTTCTTATCTGTAAAAGGAAGAAAATACCACCTACCTTATATGGCTGTTCTGAGACTAAACTGAGTTAATGTATTTAAAAAGTTTAAAAGGCTACCTGGCACATGTTAAATATTGAATAGGTGTTTGAGTCTGTTGCTGTTTTCATGACAATGGTTATTATTGTAGCAGTTCTTATTAAATGTGCTATTCTTAAGGATGTTAAATTATTTTTCAATTATATACATTAAAAAATCAGTTTCAGAAATCATGCCACATTAGGAATCCACAGTCAATGAGTAATTGGTTTTTGCATTAACCTTGCTAATTTAGGATGACCCTGTTGGAGAAATAAGACAGTTGCAAATCATAGAAGCCTTTGTAATTTAAGCAATAAGGTATCTTGCTTGAGTGAGGGAACTAAGTGTGTGCTACTATCACTTCTCCTGTATCATGGCACATCTCAAATAGTGTGGATGGCTACAAGAGATTCCAATGTTGAGAATAAATAAGATTCAATTGATTTTTAGAAAGACTGTATTTTGTGTTTGGTAGATCCATTTTAATTAAATCAACACATTGTTTATGAGGAATTCCAAAATATTTCCATGTTTCAACTCAGGTTAAATGCAGATGACCATCAGAACCAAACTTGACTTCTCTTGAGTTCTCCTTCACTGGCTGTAGTAGGAATGTGGCTTTCATTGCATTCTCAGGGCTCAATGAATCCTCATGTGCATAACTTACTTATGGTATTATCTTGTTTGGGGACTGACCCTCTCCTTTAGTAGACTATGAGCCACTTAGGAGTAGAAGCAATATTTCTTTAATCCTTGTAGTTCTCAAATATTATCTACCATACTGGTATGGAGTAGGATTTTAGTATATATTTGTTGAATAAAGGCATCAATAAATGTCATGGGTCATTTGAAATTAATGTTTAACAATGTGATGTTAGCTATCACCTTATACATTTTATTATTGAGACAGAAAAAAGTGAAACGGTAGCATGTAACTTAGTCAATATGAATTTATGTTCTAGAACTGAGATTCACCTTTTAGGTACCTCAGCTTTCACAAATCCAATATATAGTCAGATTTTCAATATATAAAAGGTCTACTTTTTCCTGGGAACCCTGGAAACTGTTGCTTGTTGGGAGCCATTCTGAGCCCACTAGTTGAGAAAACTCCTGGTGAGGTTAAAGCAAGTTTGCATGGTCTCTTGCCAATCAGATGATGACCAATATCCACGCCCACTCAATTATTTCTGCTTGAGCACTGACCCCTAGGGTACCTTGTTGATCAATATCGGGAATGACTTGTCCCCTTATTCCGGCCCTGGTATGATTGCACCTTGTGAAGGAACTTATTGTGGGAACTTCTTCTTTTGATCATGTCTCCAGAAGGTCCTGTTTCCCTCCATACTTTCTCTTGAGCTATGAACAGGCTAATGACCCTTACTCATAAAAGACATGTACAATTCTGTTTCTACCGTTGCGTTAGTCCAAGATGTTCATACAGCTCAACATGTAAATCAACTAATCAAAAATGTCTTTCATGCCCTAGCTATTCAAGAAATCATAAAAGCAGACACAAAGGTAAATGCACTCGTAGAGGCTATTCTACGTATTGGGAAATAAGCTCAACTCTTTAAAGGTATGGTTGGCTCTCTGGTGCCATAAAGCATATAACTGGAAAATCAAGTCTTGCCCGGAGACAAAGAGCCTAACTTAGAGAAAAGGAACAGATAAGGGCAGAAGATAAGTTAGTATATACACCTTTGCTAACTGATGGTGTATAGCAGCCCCTTCCCTAAGGCCCACTTTCCACAAACACCTTCCCTTACCCTGGCAGCTGTGATGAGGATGGATAAGAGTATCTACAAACCTATGACTTAATGTTAGTGTTATTAAAATGTGAACACCTTGTTATTTTCTTAGTTACTCAACCTCACTATAATTGGGGCAGTTCTGCAAGAAGACTTCTGTAAAACCTGTTTCTGTACATTTTCCAAAAACACCTTATCACAAAGAGCTATCCATTGTAAAAATTCCATTTCCTGATGCCATGTTAACATTTGACCGATAAATAAAGACACCAAAACCGACAGGACAGAGATGCCTGCCTGGTGATCAGAAAGGATCTCGGCGCTCTCTCCCTCCCTCCCTCGCCGACACCGTCCATCCTTCAGGGACCCCTGGACCTGCCGGAGCCGGCCTCCGACAGTTGCTGCCATATAATTTTGTGTTGTGCAATCTCTTACTAAAATCTCTGGTCTGGGTGCAACCAAGTCAAACTGTTATTATGTGTATTTCATGATGCATATAGTATATCAAATGTATAATTTATGTCTTCACTGGGTTTTCTAGATTACTGACCATGAGTTTCCTATAGCTTATAATCATATTGTTTACTTATTTGAAAGCCAAAATTATAATAAAGGCTATGTTCTAGCACCTCTTCCCCTTTACTTCCCATACTAACACAATGGTTCTCTGAAGGTGCAGATAATTTATATATACTTCCACATTCTGTCCTTTTGGGGAGAAAGCAAATTCCAAAATAAGGGAGGACTTGAATGAGGATGCTGAGGTTTCACATTCTTTACATACAGAATTTCCACCTCAGGTTTTTTAGGGGTGAAAAATGCTTGAGAAAAATCTTCCGAAATTTGCCCCTAAGGAAATAACGTTACAACCCCTGTCACCTAATCTAATCACTTTCTTATTCCTTTCATAGATTCATCTCACAGGTGGAATGGTTTTCCTCATTTTCATTCTTTTCATGGATTCTTTTTTACCCTCTGATTCCCTATTGATATCTATTGAGAAGTGCACAATTGCAATTTTAGCATTAAATTTCTCTATAATACTGCTTCTCTCTTTTCCTCTCATTGATCCAAAGTTGTGTGCCAAGTCAGGGGAGCAAAGTGAGTTTAATTCTTCCCTTGGCCTGTTTACCTTGCTTCTTCATCAACCAGCAGCCATTAGAAGACCCAACATCTCAGTCTTTTCTTTGATATAATTACATGAGTAATTCTTAAGATCTGCTTATTATTGATTCCTTTCAACTTTTCTTCCTTTCCCCCATGCTCACCGCATCCCACATCTCTCCCTCCAAAGTTAGCCTCAGAAGTAGGACATCTGCTCAGAAAAACATTTAGATTGCTAATGATTCTTTTTAACATCTGTTACACTGCTACTGAACAGTTGTTGTTTCTTTAAGGAGGCTCAAGGGACAAGACCTATGTCACCTTAATAGTGGGTACTTTTTGGAAGTAGTAGGCCCTGTGCCTTTGGGAGCTATCCAAAAGTGCTATTGTATACATACATAAACTTAATGTCTCCAGTCTTACATTTCTTTTTTGTCCAGGGCAGTATTTCCAATTAGAGTACTTTGTGTCTGGTATTTGTTTATACTTGATAGGGTTGTTTTTTGTTTTGTTTTGTTTTGTTTCTTGTTTTATTCCACTGCTCATTACAGTTGCACTTTTAAAGAGAAACCCTATTAAGCACAAAACCTATCTCATATTGCCTAGTGAATTGGATGTGAGCTTTTTATCAAAAACAATTTAAATGGGCTTTGATACCAACAACTCAATCTGTATGATAATTCACAATAAGGAAATGACTTGAGAATACGGTCTGAGACCAGATTTTTTATTTTATGTTGAGTAAATGCGTGTATACTTATTCACAAATACTTTATATGAAAAGAAATATAAGAGTTTCTTTTAAATACATCTTTCCCAGGTATCCTGGAGATATTCTCCTGTCCTCACATTGCCAAAAATGTTACTCACACATTCAGACCACAGGAACCAAGAGTTACTGGTGAGACTAGATATGGCTTACATAAAAACTAGCTCTCTGGTAATTCAAACAAGTGGTGAAAGATCTAAAAGATATTTTAGGAAGTCAAGCTTCGGAATTAGGACAAGAAAAAACCCTGATAACTGGAACAGAACTTAAAATAAGTACAAAATGGTTATGTTTTTTAAATTTATTTTCCATTCAGTTTTAGATTAAGCCAAATCTAATATCTGAGGGGGTTGTCACTTGACTTTTATTTATTAGATATGTTTTACATACAAATATGTATAGATAGATACTTGACAGATAGTAAATAGATGGTTAGCTTTCTTCTGTACAGTCTTGATATTTCCCATTGTCTTTCAACTGCAAAAAGCCCTATGGCAACCTCTGGTGGAAGAATCAATGATGATACCAGAGAAAATAACCTAAATTTACAGGAATTTATATAACTGTGAAGAATATCTTTTACTTCACATAACAAATCAAAACTCTAATATCAGTAATGTAAAATGCAGGCTATTTTTCATTTGATACCTTGAGGTAAATGCCATGGGTTTGGGGGTGGGTTTTTTTTTGTTGTTTTGTTTTGTGTTTTGTACATCTCAGGAAAATCCAAGTAAAAAATGAAAGCCACAATCAAATTAACTCATCTCCCTGGATTGTTCCACTTTGACTTTTCATTTAGCTCTAACTAGGTTGGGTGTAAGTGCTCTGATATTTTAGGGATTTCTTTATGGAGATTATTCATTAAAGTAAATCATCTATAGTTTGTTAAACTAATTAAATGAGAGCTAATCTAGTATAAGTTTTTTTTTAATGAGATGTATAATGCAATTTTATGTCAAGGCATTGAATTTAAAACCCATTTTTTTGTTCCTTCTTTCCTAAATATTGTTCAAAAAAGTGACATATCACTTAATAAGTAACTGGATTTTAAAAAAAATTTTTAACATTTATTCATTTTTGAGAGACAGAGACAGCATATGAGTGGAAGAAGGGCCGAGAGAGAGGAAAGCATAGAATCCAAAGCAGGATCCAGGCTCAGAACTGTCAGCACAAAGCCCAATGTAGGGCTCAAACTCTTAGAATGTGAGGTCATGACCTGAGCTGAAGTCAGACTCTTAACCAACTGACCCAGGCAAGCATCCAGTAACTAGAATTCTAAAAGTGTTGTAGACAACAGTTGTTAATTGGCATAAAAGAAATAATGATACAGCTTAAACAGGTCATGCACTTATATAAAAAGTAGCACTAGAAGAAAGGAGTAAAGGCAAAATATGGTAGATAGTATCCCTTTGTGACTAATTTTAGACCTAAGGTTCTCTGACTCCAAGACCATTATGTTTTTCACATACATTAAAATTGTGCTTGACAATTGACTTCAAGTTTATTACATACAGTGAAATTCTATATGAAAAGTTTAAAGCTTGGATAGTGTTACTTTGTTAAATTTTTTAAAATGTTTTTATTTGTTTTTGAGAGAGAAAGAGAAAGAGTGTGGGGAAGAGGGGCATGCGTGTGCTGGAGAGGGGGAGAAAGGGAAACAGAGAATCCTAAGCAGGCTCCATGCTCAGTGCAAAGCCCACTATTGGGCTTGAACTAAAGCACCATGAGTGAGATCATAACTTGAGCCAATATCAAGAGTCAAATGTTTAACCAGCTGAACCACTCAGGTACCCCAACTTTCTTAAATTTTAATTTTAAAGTTATAAATGGTAAACTTTTGAATTAAAATGAATATAAATCTCATTGTGCAATCTGTCCTCCATCATTTTACACATACTTCAGTATGAGACCATCCAAGTTCCTATCCAATGAGGAGTGTCAGATAAATTATGGGAGATTTCAATTAATCTAACAAAGTCTGAGTCTATGCAGGCTCTAACAGTGACTTTGTTTTGTTTTCTAAGGCTTTCTTTTGTTTCACATTTTTATGTATCTGAAATTTATATGCAGCCTGCAATTAAAGATGGATCATATTTTAATAAATGCTATTTTGTGCTCACTTCGGCAGCACGTATATTAATAAACACTTTTTTTCTGTCTTAGTGAACATAAAATAATGGTACATCTTACCATTAATGACATTGTAGGGTCAGTTAACATGGTAAGTAAGTGCCAAAGAATATATTGGATTTAGGAAGAACCCATTAGTCAGATTGTGCAGAATATTCCCATTTAAGCAATAGCTAACACTTAATGCTCTTTCCCCTTCTTGTTGTTAAGTTACCTAGAATCTATCCAAGCCACTCAGTAAAATTTTTAAGCTGACTGCTTTTTCCTTCATTTTCCTGTCAGCCAGTTCTCCAAATTACAGCTTTGTGAAAGAAAACAGTGACCCTGGAATAGATCGTATCTGTTAGATTGTGTGACCACAGTACTCAGTAATTTGTGGAACATTATCAGTGAGATACTTGAGTGGATTTTTATAGTGCAACACTCAAAATAACCTAGTATATGCATAGATGGTATTTCATTATGTAAACAGATTTTCCCTTATATATCTTTAGAACATTTTTTAAGTGTTTGTTTATTTTTGAGAGAGACACAAAGTGTAAGAAGGGAAGAGGCAGAAAGAGAGGAGCAAACAATCTGAAACAGATTTCAGACTCCAAGCTGTCAGCACAGGGCCCGACGTGGGGCCCAAACTCACAAACCCTTGAGATCATGACCCAAGTCAAAGTAGGACGCTTAATAACTGAGTTGCGCAGGTGCCCCTCCTTTATATATCTTAAACTTTAAAAATATCCAGCCAGCCAAGGAAACATTCCTGATATATAAATATAATATCTTTTAGACTTTATAGAGAAAAATTTTTGCTTAAGACCTGTATATATGAGCATCTGAACATCCAGTCAGCAAAGCATTAATTACATGGTCTTAGGCACTACATTGTCTTTCTTGGCATTGCTATCATTGGGGAGACATTATATAAGGTTATATGAGTGGTGAGGGCCCGAGTTTGTTGTATATTCAGAACTCAATAGGATAAAAGGCCTGTTTGGGTAAATCCTTCCAAAAAATCTAATATCACTAGCAACGACAAGAGTGTCATCCATTAGCTCATTCTTTATTCATATGCAGCAGGAGGCAAGGAATTGAAATTGGCAAGCCCAAGGTATGCCTTCTCTCAGACTTTATGTCTTTTTATTCAAGGGATATGGCAGCCCTTCCCATTTAGCACCACTCAGGATCCCTTGGGTGTGTCACTGTCACTTTGGTGAGTCTAGCTGCCTTGAGATGTCTCATCTTGCTAACCTAAGTGTCAGGTGTTCTGTCTCAAAGGGCGTGTGTGTGTGTGTGTGTGTGTGTGTGTGTGTGTGTGTGTACAGCCCCAACATAAACATGTAATATTGCAGAGTTTGAATCTAGAATTTCAAAGTGAATTTAATGAGCGCGCACACACACACACACACATACATACATACATACACACACGCAAATAACTAGCATGTCTGTTCAAGCACAAAGCAAGCAAAAGCAATAGAATTGTATACAGTGGACTTGCATTATATTTATTCTAGAATAAGCAATATTTAAAAACTCATTTTAATCATTCAACTCCTTAGAAAGGTCAAGATCATTATATATTTTTCTTGGACTGTTTAATTTATTGTTTCCATTTACACGACTGCCTTCATTACTATGCAGATATAAAATGATAGGAAAAATTTATGGAGGGAGGCTATCTTCAAAATATTCATTAGTGCAGAGAATTAGTAATATTCATTATCATCTATAAAAAATGGGGACTGTTTCAGTAGAACTTATGTTCAAATGGTTTACTTAAAGTCCCTAAGATATAGTTTGGAAAAGGTAATAGAATGACAATAAAGAAAGGAAATCGAGAAACCGCACTTAAACCACTTTCTTTAACTGTATTTATTATTTTTGATCCTCAAATTTAAGTGAAAGGGCCGTCCAATCTCAAGGTATGCATATTAGCAACAAGGAATAAATAACGAATGTTATTTCATTCAATTTTAAAGCAAGCTTGTTTTATGTCTTTGTTCACACGGAGCTTGGGGAAGGAAAAAAAAAAAAAAAGCAAAGGCCAGTTCTTAAGCCACTCAAACGTTTTACTCCCACCTTGTGGCAGTGTGCTGCATGGCTACTTTTCGAAATCTGAGACCTCAGAATCTGACTTCTTTTCATATAGTCTTAACCACTGACAAAAATAAGATTGATTAGGAAAGGGGCTTGGTGATTTACCAAATACGGAGGTTGGTGATACAGGGCTTGTGTAGCATACAAATCAGCAAAGAATGATGTGAACAGTGCTAGAGAACAAATAGCACTTTCTCTACCTGGGACAGAATTTGAAAAGAAATTTTGAGGCTCCTCTTTTTGACCCACTCCATTAATAAGCATTGATTCAAAATGTTTTTAAATACCAAAATTATTTCACCAGCCAAATTTAGAGTACTAACAAAAGCACATTCCCTCTGGTTTCTTTTAGTATCATTTAAAAACATACAAAGAAATATATTAGTTTCTTCCAAAAGGATACTATGAGAATTTTCTGCAGAAGGACAAAGAAAACTGAACTTTAAAGCTCATTTACACAATTTTCTTTCTTTTCCTTTATTCTTTGTTTATTTTTTCATTTAAAGTGGATTGAGAAATAAGTGGAAGAAATACCTCTGGCTGAAAACATTTGAAAAATAGATCTGAGTATGTTATTTATCTCCTTAGGCCTCTGCTTATCCCACAGTTTACTACCTTAATCTATTAGCCAAAACTACTAGGCCCATCAAATTCTTCTTCCCAGATTGATTTCACTCTCTCCCTAATCGAATTTAACAACCACCTTTATTAGAAAAAACACTCAGCTTTTCGCAGCTAGAATAAAATAAAAGCATCTTAGTTTCAGGATGAAATAACCTTGGAACCAGGGACAGACCCTTTCTCCCATACTATTGCCAGGGAATTCTTCAAAGGCATCCGTGAGTCCTGCCCACTTGTGTTTCGCCATGGCCTGGTAATTTCTGGAGACAACCCGCTTTATATTTTCCAAAAGTTCTCCCCACCAAAAGTTGTGCTGTGTCAGCACAATTTAACTTATGACTGACAGCCTCTCTGAGAACTGCCTTTCCATTCAAACTTATCAGATTGAGTTCAGGGAGATACAGTTAAATGGATTTTATTGTTTCACGAATGTAGGAAAAGATGAGTACGAAGTTAGCAAATTTATGAAACAGAATCCCTAACTGATTGAAATTGGATATTCCCTTTTTAAAAAAAACATTAAATCTGTAATTTTTTTGTTTTCTATAATATAGTGATTTTTATATATGAATACACACACACATATACACACATACATCTAATGTTTTTACTCTTTCTGATTTTTGAGGATCACTACCAAAAGTGCTGTAATTCCAGTATATTTTAGTTCTCAGAGTGCCTCAGTTATGTGATAAACAAACTTTATTCTTCATTCAAGTGTTTGCAATTTCTCTGACCCTTAAAATAATTTCATAACTATTTTTTGAGTTTTTACTAATTATTATTTACTATGAAGTAATGTTATTAAATTGGAAAAATAGTTCATTCTCCATATGATTATCTTAATATTATTAAAAAAAAAACAAAACCACATTTTCAGACATTTGAAATCCTTGGCCAAAAATATCTTGCAACTTTATGAATGATGAGATTAATTTCAAAATGCCTGCCACATAGCTGCTCTACATTTCAAGTTGAAGATGCATAGGGATTAAGAGTATACACATCTCCAATAAGTACTTTATTTCACATATAACATTCACGTCTAGATAACATGTTTCCCAACTCCTCTAAAAGCATATAAAAGAGCATTCCTATTAAACATCTTTAGAGACAGAAAAAAATACCCATTTCCTATTTTCTTTCTTAACACTTGTGTCTGCTACAGTTGTAGAGGATTTTTTTCTCTGTAAAACTGTTACTTTGAGTTAGGAACCAGTCATCTCTGTATATCTCCTCACATTTCCCACCTGCATCCTTATCTGAATGTCTCATCTAGGAGAATTTGAGTTTTGTTTATTGATGTTGCATTCGTAACTGCTGCATGTTAAACCAGCCTACCATCCCTTTAGGAGCTAAACCACAGTTATAAATGAAGTTGAAATTCTTTATTCCTCATCTGGCACAGGTCATTAGTTTTTCTAGGTGAAGAGGTATTTGTAAGGTTGCATTCCAACCTTTCTCAAGCCCTATGTTTTTTCTTTCATTGTAAAATTTTCTTCCATATACTATATTGTTCTTTTTTAAAATTTTCCTAAAATTTATTTTTTATACTATATTGTTCTATCCATTTTGAATTTAATCTTAGGAGTTCTCACAGAAGACTGAGGAAAGTAATTTTTTTCTTTTATTTTGTGTCACAGTGCCCCAATAAGATTTTAAAATGCTGATGTTGTTCAAAATAGTAAATCAGAATTATCCTTTTCTATTCAGTATCCAAAGAGCAAAATATTCACATAAGGCATACTCCAAGATGGCAAGAATATGTTTCTTCCCATCAGAAACAGGGATCTCAAACTCAAAATCATGAACAGTTAAGAACTAAATTTTATTTTTGAACTCCTGTTATACAGAAAATAGAAATCATATAACTCAAGCCAATTATTGTATTCCTAAATGTATTGCCTTCCATTTTTTTTTATGATTACACATATAGAACATGTCATTTTCGAAAAATTGGAGAATGAGCACAAAGAAGTAGAGAGCAACAACGGTGAAACTATAGCCTGGAGGAAACACTGTTCTTTGACATTAAACAATGGTAGGTGAAATTTTACTAGGCTTAGTGCCTTCTGGAATCCATTACCCTGACAGAATTGAATAAGGTATTTGGATTTAATAATAAGAGAATGGAATCTCATAATCCTGTGACTTTAAACGCGCTGCAGGTATGCAAGCTATATGGGAGGTCTATCCCATGCTTTATCACTTACTAAGAAGAAAGAGCATAGAAAAAAACCAAACATAGACATGCACATATACATACAAATCCAGGTGTATCCCACTCTAATCTAGTGGTGGTATGGACTGCATGTTTGTGCTCCTGGCCACATTGATATGAAGAAACCTTAACCACAAAGTGATGCTATTTGGAGGCGGGGCCTTTGGGAAGTAATTAGATCACAAGGATAGAGCTCTTGTGATGGTATTAGAGTCTTTATAAGAAGAGTAAGAGGGGCACGCACCTGGGTGGCTCAGTTAGTTGAGCATTGGACTGTTGATTTCAACATGCATAATAATCCCAGGGACATAGGATCAAGCCCTGCGTTGGGCTTTGTGCTTTTCTCTCTCTCCCTCTATCCCTCTGCCCTGCTAACTTTCTTAGAAAGAATAAAATAAAAAGAATAGAAAGATACTAGGGCATTCTCTCTCCCCCAGCCATGTGGAATACAACCAGGAAGTACCTGTTAGCAAACCAGGAAGAGGGCTCTCACCAGGCACCTAATCTGTGACACCCTGATCTTGGACTTTCTAACCTTCACAACTGTGGGAACTAAATGCCTATTTATTAATAGTATTTTTTAACTTTATTTCTTTTTTTTTTAATATATATTTTTTTATTTACTTCTAGGAGAGAGAGAGAGAGAGAGACAGCGTGAGCAGGGGAGGGTCAGAGAGAGAGGGAGTCACAGACTGAAACAGGCTCCAGGCTCCGAGCTGGCAGTCAGCACAGAGCCAGACGCAGGGCTCGAACCCACGAACCACGAGATCATGACCTAAGCAAAAGTCGGACGCTTAACCGACTAAGCCACCCAGGTGCCCCTTTTAACTTTATTTCTTTTGAGAGTGCACACACACATACACACACACAAGAAAGGGTGGGGGAGGAGCAGAGAGAGATGGAGCGAGGGAGAATCTACAACAGGCTCCACACTGTAAGTTCAAAGCTTGCTGAAGGGTTCCAACTCATGAACTGTGAGATCATGACCTGAGTCAAAATCAAGAGTCAGGCACTTGACTAAGGGCCCCAGGCACTCCCTAAATGGCTATTGTTTAAGCTACCAAGGCTATGGTATTTGTTATAGCACAGTACAAACTCATTGAGACAAGTGGTATTATAAATTTGAAGAACTAAGATGCCGTGTTAAAAAAAATCATTCAGGCTTGTCATACTTTTTGATTCCTTAATTTCTGTTTCACACATCTAAGAAGTATCACTTTTTTGAATAATAGAACAAATAATCTTATTTAGCAAATAAGTGAAAAGGTATGGAATTTATAGCTTAAAATACAGGGTTTTATTTTTCCTGGACTCATTCAACTTTAGTCAAAAGATATTTTTATTACTTAATATTACTTTGTTTGCTTAGCCATAATTGATGAGGTGACTACTGGGGGTAGGCATGTTACTTTGAAAATATACAAAAATAAAACATTTTCCCTATTCCAAATTGTTATCATACAGTTGGGCCTTACAAGAGCAAAATGAAAACTGTTACAAAGCATGACAAGGTTATAATAAAGACATGCTTCTTTGTTAGGGTGTCACCGAAGAAAACCATATAAACAACACTTAGAGAAAAAATATGATTGCGATCTTGGTGATATCCCACCAACTCTGAGTTTTCAAAGAATACTCTTTAATTTTTTTTTGTTTGACACAATTTAACAAGGAAGGTATTTTCAAACAGGAGAAACAAGAGAACATATTCACTTTAGTGTATAAATATGCTTATTTTTTTTTGCAGTATTATGAAATACTAAATGACCTGAGTGGTCATGAACTTCCTCAGTAGAATGGCACAGCTTTTTCTGAGCCCGTACTATTGATAAGGCATTTTATTTGGAAGAATATAGGAAGGAAAAGTTTTTCAGTTTCTGCAGTTCAAACTTTGTCTTCACAAGCCAAGTAGAGTAAAGATTTGAGTAAAAACATATCTAGATAATTTGATCAAGGTAGAAATCCTTTCTGTGATTACTCTAGTGTAAATACAAGCCACTTTGACCCTCTGAGGACCAGAATGGTGTGCATTATCTCAGACTGAGACAGAACACTGTGGGAGATCTGAAAAGGCAATTGAAACCACAGTGGGGAAACTTGTTATTGGATTTTTTTTTAGATCTCATGCTTTGTGACATGCTAGCATTTGAGAAGGTCAGCCTTGTAGAGGCGTGGATACTTTAATAACAAGCATCTCTTCATAACAAACTTCACTTGATACTGTAATTGACTTCACATCTGTGAGATTTTTATTACTGTGGGTTTTCATCAACACTTCACCCAACATCCTAACTTGTCACTGAATAATGCCTCGTGCGTATCACAGACCTGAGATTACAAAGTGGGCTATGTGGTGGACAGCCTCTGTTATAGGACCATTGCCAATATATAAATATGATGAAGAAAATGTATAAGGTGCTTATTTTTGACCCTCACAACAGTTTCCTGTTTATATCACCGTGCCACTGGAAGAATGACTTTTTTATCCCTGGCATCTTCATGAGTCATTGTGATCTCCTACAGAAATGAACTAAGCGTTCAACTTTCTCAAAATCTCCTTTTAAGAAACTGCCACATTTTGCAATTTAAACCCATTTTGATCAGTTCTCTTTACGATATTATTTAAAAAGTTCAAATGAATTAGAAAGCAAACCCTCCCTTTAAGATGAGATTAGAAAGACTAACAGAAGTTACGGAGTTATATTGAAATGTCAACCTTTCTTCATATAGGCTCTCTCTTACACAGAGTCCAAAGCAACTCCTAAGAGAGAAAGGTGAGTGGATGACAACTTAAAGAAGACACCAAAGAAATGTAAGCCAGGGGGCGCCTGGGTGGCTTAGTCGGTTAAGCGTCCGACTTTCGCTTAGGTCATGATCTCGCGGTTTGTGGGTTCGAGCCCCGCGTCGGGCTCTGTGCTGACTGCCAGCTCGGAGCCTGGAGCCTATTTCAGAGTCTGTGTCTCCCTCTCTCTCTGACCCTCCCCTGCTCATGCTGTCTTTCTCTCTCTCTCTCCCCTAGAAATAAATAAAAAATATTAAAAAAAAAAAATGTAAGCCAGGGATGAAATGTGAGGCAGAATCTTTTCTCTCAGATTATTTAATTAGTAGTTACCTCATAAGTGCAGCATCTTCTCTGGTAAAACTGGCAGGCAGAATCACAGCACAGTCAAGTTAGGTAACCCTGATACCAACCCAAATTCGTGGTGCAGTCTTGCACAGGGCTTTCAAACACAAAGAGGCTAAAGTTTGGCTTTGATTGGCAAGATAGTACTAAAATGAGCAAGCAAAGGGAATCAGAAAGAAAAAAAACTTAACAACTGAGGAAGGTCAGGATGGCAAAGAAGAAAACCAAACCAAATGAGCTTCTCCCTTACTGATTACTGCACTTACTGATCTATTATTTCTTAAAGAATTTTCTTAAAAAAAGATTTATATTTATATAGAAAAACAGGGAACATGGTCATTCCTCTTCACTATAAATTCCCTTCTCTTTGAAAACCCAAATCTATATCAGTGACGACATCTCACACTACCCAACACACCAGAGGGAAAAAAGAAACCATTGCTATTTAATAGGCATCTACTATGTGCTGGAGACAACAGAGATCAATTACTTAAATCTTCAGTTGCTCTATGATGTGCCATTATTTTTCTTTTACAGATAAGAAAAACAAGACTGATAAATTATATATAGTGTTAAAACCTGAGCTTATCAGGGGCTAGGTCAGCATTTTATTGGAGTTAGGATGGACACCAAAGTCCGTATTTTTTCACTCATCTGACATTATAGGTACTGAGAGCTGCTGACTGCACAAGGCCAGCCTTTTAATTAATGTTGTAGGTGAACTAATTGATTTTGGTCAGTGAATGTTTAATGATTATTTCACTTTCTCTCTTGAATACTTTAATTGTAGTTAACCTGTCAGGAATGTGCTGATTATTTGGAAACGCTAAAAAAATATAAAAGATAAATTGATAAGGGGGTGCTACTTCTATGAGATATACATATTTTCTGTAATTGCATTATGATGATGATCATAATCTGTTTTCAATGAGTCACCTAATATTCTCTGTCCCAAAGTAAAGGCACTACAGCTTTCACCTTAATTCTTGCCAATACATGAAGCAAAATACATTTTGGGAACAGGGGGTAATCTAAGATTAGCTACTAACTGTTATAAATTGGAAAACTGTGAAAATTGAAATATATTTTAAGGGAAGATGGGTGGGGAGATGAGTGTATTAGAAGAGATTAAGAATACACTTACTTTGATGAGCTCTGTGAAAGTATAGAATTGGTGAATCACTGTATTGTATACTTGAAGCTAACATAATATTGTATACCTGTTAATACTTAAATGTAAAAAACAGGATAGGAAAAACTTAGGACAGATGATAGTCTGAGTATGTAGTAAGTTGCTCCTGTTTACTGTGCGTCTACTTGTCATTGAAGGGCCAACTGCTAAACAGGGTGAAATGACACTTCATCAAATTCCAGAAAGAACATCTTGAATCCACCAGTATCCTTATTTCATGTTCACTCTTATTTACCAGAATCTACCTTCTTATTACTTGTTCATCTAGAGAATCTGACAAATCAGTGATTAAAGACACAGGTATTCAGATCAGTTGGATGTAGGTTTGCATCTTTTAAAAAAATTCCAGCATAATTAACACACAGTGTTCTATTAGTTTCAGGTGTATAATATAATGATTCCATAATTCTATACATCAGTCAGTGTTCATCAAGAGAAGTGGATTCTTAATCTTCATCACCTATTTCACCCATTCCCCCCACCAACCTCCCCTTGGGCACCATCAGTTTTTTCTCTATAGTTAAGAGTCCGTTTTTTGGTTTGCCTCTTTTTTCTTCATTCATTTGTTGTCTTAAATTCCACATATGAGTGAAATAATATGTATTTGTCTTTCTTTAACTTATTTCACTTAGCATTGTACCCTCTAGATTCATTTATGTTGTTGCAAATGCCAAGATTTCATTCTTTGTTATGGCTGAATAAGACTCCGTTGTATATATTTACACCACTACTTCTTTATCCATTTATCTATTGATGGACACTTGGGCTGCTTCTATAGTTTGGCTACTGTAAATAATGCTGCAGTAAACATGGGATGTATGTATCTTTTTGAATTAGTGTTTTTGTATTCTTTGGGTAAATACACAGTAGTGGAATTACTGTATCACATAGTAATTCTATTTTAACTTTTTAAAGGAATGTCCATACTGTTTTCCACAGTGGCTACAACAATTTAAATTCCTTCCAACAGTGCATGAGGGTTCCTTTTTCTCTGTATCCTCACCAACACTTGTTTGTTGTGTTGTTGATTTTAGCCATTCTGACAGTTGTGAGGTAATACCTCACTGTGGTTTTGATTTGCATGTCCCTGATGATATGTGATGTTAAGCATTTCTTCATGTGTATGTTGCCCATCTGTATAATCTTCTTTGGAGAAATGTCTTTTATATCTTCTGCCAATTTTTTAACTGGATTTTTTTTTCATTATTGAGATTATCAGATCTTTATATATTTTGTCTACTAATCCTTTACTGGATATGTCATTTGAAATATCTTCTCCCAATAGGTAGTTTACATTTCACTTTTGCTGATTGTTTCCTTTGCTATGCAGAAGACTTTATTGTGATGAAGTTTCCTTTGCCTCAGGAGACATACCAAGAAAAATGTTGCTACAGCCAATGTCAAATAAATTACTGTCTGTGCTCTCTTCTAGGAGTTTTATGGTTTCTATTCTCACATTTAGATCTTAAATCCATTTTGAGTTTATAACTGTGTATGTGTGAAAGAGTGGTCCAGTTTCATTCTTTTGAGTGTGGCTGTCCAGTTTTCCCAACACCATTTGTTGAAGAGGCTGTTTGCTTCCCATGGCATATTCTTGACTGTTTTGTTGAAGATTGATTGACCATATAATTGTAGATTTATTTCTGTGCTCTCTATTTTGTTCCTTGTGTCTATTTTTGTGTCAGTACCATACTGTTTTGATTACTAAAGCTTTGTAATATATCTTGAAATTTTGGACTGTGATATATCCAGTTTTGTTCTTCTTTTTCAAGATATTTGTGGTCTTTTGAGTTTCTATACAAATGTTAGGATTATTTGTTCTAGTTGTGTGAAAAATGCTGTTAGTATTATGATAAAGATTGCATTAAATTTGGACATTGCTTTAGGTAGTTATAGCAATTTTAATAATAGTCTCCCAACCCATGAGCATGGAATATCTTTCCATTTATTTGTGTCATCTTCAATTGGGTTTATATCTTAAATAGCTCGTTTTTGGTTTAGAATCCGACATTCTTAAGTTTTTGGATCCCACATTTTCTTAACTGTAAATTAGATTATATGTATGTGTGTGTGTGTGCTCGTGCATGTGCACATGCATAAGCAATTTATATCCCTCTTCTGCTACATGATTATCTTCATCATCATCAGTATCATCCATTTATTTCTCAATCTGTGAAATAAATTACACATAAGCAGTAATTTTAGTCTGTTTGAAGAAAAAAATATATGTCTAATCCATCATATAATAAGTACTGGTATAAACATTTAATAAATTATTATAAATTTTATGACATGGATACTTTCAGACAGACTATAATATCCTCTGAAAAATACTCCTAACTTCTCTTACTCACCTCCTCCATAACATTGTATTGCCCTACATCCTTGACTTTCTCTTGTCTTATTTTTATTATGCCTTTATTTTATTTTGAGAGAGAGAGACAGAGTGTGAGGTAAGGGAAGAGAGAGAGGGAAACATAGAATCTAAAGCAGACTCCAGGCTCTGAGCTGTCAGCACAGAGCCTGACGTGGGAATAAAACCCGTGGACTGTGAGGTCATGACCTGAGCTGAAGTTGGATGCTTAACCCAATGAGCCACCCAGGCACCCCTGACTTTCTCTTGTCTTTACCATCTTCCTGTTCTTTGTCAAGCTGTCTAATTTTTGCTCTAATTGCTACAAATAATACTTTTCAAACTCTTCCTTTTCCTTTGATATCTAAAATATTTGCTATTTCCCATTTTCTCTTTCCCAGGTAATCACTTATACACAATAGTTTCACCATTTCCTTTTATTTTCAAAATTTATTAACTCATCCTTAGTTAGCTTTTGCTTGTTTGTTGTAATTCTAAGACAACAGTTTCCTTTATGTTGAGACTTTCCCCTTTTTATAATAAAGGCATTTAAATTAACAGTATGACTTGAGTATATGCTTTTCTTTGTTTTATAAATTTTGACATGAATTCTTTTCTTTTATCGCTTTCTAGAAATATATGCTAATTTCTCATTTAATTTTTCCTTTGATTGAAATGCTATATATAAGAGGTTCTTTTAATTTCCAATCAGTAAAGATTTCTATGTCTTTCTTTATTATGCATTTCTAATTATATTTGGTTATGTTCAGAGAAGAGGGCTATAAATCTATACTTCAGAAATGATTAAAGTCTTCCTTACTATCATTTTTGTAAATGTCTTTAAAAATGACACATATACTCTTTTTTTCAGCTTTATAGATGTGATGGACAAATAATAATTGTATATATTTAGGTTGAAAATGTGAGTTTTCTAAAGGCATACATGTGATGATTTAATACAAATATACATTGTGAAATGATTATTATAATCAAGTTAATTAACATATCCAACACCTCACACAGTTACCACATTTTTGTGTGTGTGGTAAGAACACTTAAGATTTACTCACTTAGCAACTTCCAAGTACACAATACAGTAGTATTAGCTAAAACCACCATATTGTATATTAGATTCCCAGAACTTATTCATCCTAAGTGAATGTTTGTACCTAATGAGCAGCATCTCCCCATTTTACTCACACTCTAGCCTCTGGCAACTGTAGTTCTACCCCTACTCTGGTAGGGGTTTAAATTTTTTAGACTCCACATACAAGTGAGATCATATAGTATTTACTTGTCTTTCCATGTCTGGACCATTTCACTTGGCATGCTGTTTTCTAGCTTCCTCCATGTTGTCACAAATGACAGGATTCCCTTCTTTTTTATGACAGAATAATATTCCACATAGAGGGATATAGAAATAGGTATATATGCAGACAGTGTACAGACGCACATATAGATAGGTTACAGAGAATGATATCTAGAGTTAACATACATACCTGCCTCCATATCTGTCTATATAGATACGAATTTATCACAATTTCTTTACCCACACATATGTCAGTGGGCACGTATGTTGTTTCCATATCTTGGTTATTGTGAATAATGCATGAGTGACATGGGGAGTGCACGTATCTCTTAGAAGTACTGATTTTTATTTCCTTTGGGTATATGCCCAGAAGTGGGATTGCTGGATCATATGATAGTTCTATTTTAAACTTTTTGTGGGAACTTCTTCAGTTTTCTATAATGGCTGTACTAATAACAGAAATAATGGGATTGGCCATGCTTATCTTGTTCCTGATCTTAGAGAAGAAACTTAGAGCTTTCCACAGTTGAGTAGGATGTTTGCTGTGGACTTGTTGGATATGGCCTTTATGATGTTAATTTCTTCTATTCTTTGTTGAGAGTTTTTATCAAGAAAGAGTGTTTAATTTTGACCAATGCCTTTTCTGCATTGAGATGCTATTACAGTATTTACCATGAACAAAACAATGTAACCACTACCTTCCTCTAGATTTTTTTGTTGTTAAACCAAGTATTTAATCTCAATCCACTTTAAATTATACTCATTATTATTATGTAAACTTCACAAGGACGGGGATTTTGTTTGTTTGATCTTCACAGATGTACCCCCAGTACCAAGAATATTGCCTAGCATAAAGTTAAGTGCCCAGTAAATATTTGTTGAATAAATGAAAGAATATTAGGTTAACTGCTATTGGAAAAGATTTATATCTTTTCATCACATTTATCTTTCAGTGTCATTACATCTAATATTAATATCACTGCTACTGCATTTTTTGTTTGCTTTTTAGTGCTACCTCTTTGTCTACATTTTCATTTTCTTTTTTTTATTTATTAAATTTTTTTTTAATGTTTTATTTGTTTCTGAGAGAGAGGCAGCATGAGCAGGGGAGGGTCGGAGAGAGAGGGAGACACAGAATCTGAAGCAGGCTCCAGGATCTGAGCTATCTGTCAGCACAGAGCCTGATGCAGGGCTCGAACTCACAAAATGTGAGATATGACCTGAGCCAAAATTGGACCTTCAACCAACTGAGCCACCCAGGCACTTCTACATTTTCATTTTCAGTTTTGCATGTTTGTTTTAAGTCTGTTATTTAAAACCGAGAAGGGTTTTTTTTTAAATCATTTTGATTTATTTCATTTCCTCATAAGTGTACTCTTTTATCCCCAGTTGAGTACAGGAATAAGGAAATCCCCTTATTTCCCCTGTTCCCCCACCCACCTCCCCTTTATAAACATTAGTTTTTCTCTACTGTTAAGAGTGGTTTCTTGGTTTGTTTCTTTTTTCCTGTGCTCATTTGTTTTGTTTCTTAAATTCCACATATGAGTGAGATCATATAGTATTTGTCTTTTCCTGACTGACTTATTTCACTTAGCATTTATGCTCTCTAGCTCTCTCCATGTTATTACAAATGGCAAGAATTCATTTTTTTATGGTTGAATATTTCATTGTATATATATGTGCGCATATACACACACACACACACACATATACACACACCTCTTCTTTACAATGGACACTTGGGCTGCTTCCATAGTTTGGCTGTTATAAATAATGCTGCTATAAACACAGTGCATGTATCCATTTAAATTAATGTTTTTTGTATTTTAGGGGTACCTACCAAGTAGTGTGATTACTGGATCATAGGGTAGTTTTTTTTTTTTTTTTTTTTTTAATTCTGAATAACCTCCACAATGTTTTCCGTAGTGGTTATACGAACATGAATTCCCACCAACAGTGCATGAAGGCTTCTTTTTAAAATTTTTATTTATTTATTTTAATGTTTTATTTACTTCTGAAAGAGAGAGAGAGACAGCGTGAGCAAGGGAGGGTTAGAGAGAGAGGGAGACACAGAATCTGAAACAGCCTCCAGACTCTGAGCTGGCTGTCAGTACAGAGCCCAATGAAGGGGCTCAAACCCACGAACCGTGAGATCATGACCTGAGCCAAAGTCGGTCGCTTAACCAACTGAGCCACCCAGGCGCCCCTCCTTTTTCTCTACATCCTCACCAGCACTTGTTTCTTGTGTTGTTGATTTTAGCCATTTTGACAGGTATGAGGCAATGTAGTTTTGACTTGCATTTCCCTGCTGATGAATGATTTTGAGCATCTCTTCATTTGTCTCCTGGCCATCTGTATGTTTTCTTTGGAGAAATGTCTGTTCATATCTGCTGCCATTTTTAAATTAGAATATTTGTTTTTTGGGTATTGATTTGTATCAGATCTTTATACATTTTGGATACAGATCCTTAACAGATATGTCATTTGCAAATATCTTCTTCCATTCAGTAGGTTGCCTTATAGGTTTTTAAAAAAAGTTTTAACTTAAATTCCAGTTAGTTAACATACAATGAAATATTATTTTCAGATTTAAAATATAGTCATTCCAAACTTCCATAAAACACTTAGTGCTCCTCACAACAGCACCCTCCTTAATCCTCATCACTTATTTCACCCACCCCCTCACCTATATCTCCTTCATCAGTTCTCTGTAGTTAAGAGTCTGTTTCTTGGTTTGCTTCTTATTTTTTTCTATATTCATATGTTTCCACATATAAGTGAAATTGTATGGTATTGTTTTTCTTGATGTATTTTGCTTAACATAATATACTCTAGCTCTATCCATGTTGTTGCAAATGGCAATACTTCAGTATTTTTCATAGCTATGTAATCCACGCGCACATGAACATTTATGTGTTGTGTGTATGACATCTTTTTTCCTTCCCAAATTTACAGTTAGGGACAGGATCAGCGTCAGGGTATGTGACCAGTACCACAGGGTTAGGATGAGGATTTTGAATTAGAGGTTAGGATTAGTGCTAGTGTTAGCATTAGGGTATGTGTTTTTGTTGCCTTTTAGTTTTGCGTATTATTTTGTTTGGTGGGCAGAAACATTTTAATACAGTCCCAATAGTTTATTTTTGCTTTTGTTTCCCTTGCATCAGGAGACACATCTAGAAAAATGTTGCTATGGCCGATGTCAGAGATTACTGCTTGTGCTGTCTTTGAAGATCTTTATGATTTCCTATCTCATGTAAGTCTGCAATCCATTTAAATGTGTGTGTGTGTGTGTGTGTGTGTGTCTGTGTGTGTGTGTGTGTGTGTGTAAGGTATAAGTAAGCCATCCAGTTTCATTCTTTTGGATGTGGCTGTCCAGTTTTCTCAATACCATTTGTTGAAGAGGCTGTCTTTTTTCCATTGTTTATTAATTCATCCTTGGTTAAAGATAAATTGACCATATAATTTTGGGTTTAATTTTGGGTCGTCTGTTCTATTCCACTGATCTGTGTATCTACTTTTATGCCAATAGCACACTATTTTAATTACTACCACTTTGTAATATAACTTGAAGTCCAAAATTGTGATGCTACCAGCTATGTTTATGTTTTTAAAAGTTACTTTGGCTATTCTGTGTCTTTTGCAGTTCCATATAAATTGTAGGATTGTTTGTTCTAGGTCTGTTAAAAGGCTGTTGGTATTTTGATAGGGATTTCATTAAATAGTTTGATTGATTTGGATAATACAGACATTTTAACAGTATTTGTTCTTCCAACCCATGGGAATAGAAAGTCTTTTCTTTGCATTGTTTGAATTTTTTTTTCATCAGTATTTTATAGTTTACCGTGTACTGGTCTTTTACCTCTTTTTTTATGTTCTTAAATATTTTATTGTTTTTGGTGAAATTGGAAATGGGATGGTTTCTTAAATTTCACTTTCTGCTGCTTCATTTTAGTGTGGAGGAACACAACAGTTTCCTGTACATTGAACTTTATGCCTTGAGACCACTGATTCATTTATTCTAGTATTCTTTTGGTTGAATCTTTAGGGTTCTATATATAATATCATATCATCTGCAAATACTGAAAGTTTTACTTCTTCATTATTAATTTGGATGACTTTTATTTCTTTATGTTATCTAATTGCTGTGGCTAGGAATTCCAGTAATATGTTGAATAAAAGGGCTGAGCATGGACATCTTGTTTTGTTCTTGACCTTAGGAGAAAGCTTTCAGTTTTTCACCATTAAGTATGATGTTGGGGGTGGGTTTTTAATATATAGCCTTTATTATTATTGAGGTATGTTCCCTCTAGACCTACTTTGCGGAGGGTTTTTATCATGAATGGATGTTGTACTTTTAAATGATCATATGGAATTTATCCTTTCTCTTATTGATGTGTTGTGTTACATTGTTTTGCAAATATTAAACTACCTTTTGTCCAGGGAATAAATATCGGTTGATCATGGTTTTTAATATATTGTTGGATTCAGCTTGCTAATATTTTGTTGAAGATTTCTGCATTTATATTTATGTTAGACAATGGCCTATAGTTCTCTTTTTTTGTGGTGTCTTTATCTGGTTTGGGTATCAGGGTGATACTGGCCTCAGAATGAATTTGGAAGTTTTCCTTTCTCTTACATGTTTTGGAATAGTTTGAGAAGAATGTGTATTAACTCAAATGTTTGGTGGAATTCAACTGTGAAATCATCTGGTCCTGGACTTTGTTTTTTGTAGTTGCTTGATAACTGATTCAAATCATTGCTAGCAATCCATCTATTCAAATTTTGTATTTCTTTTTGATTCAGTTTTGGTAGGTTATATGTTTCTTGGAATTTATCCATTTCTCCTAAGTTATCCAATTTGTTGGCATACAGGTTTTCATAGCAATCTGTTGCAAATGTCTGTATTTCTGTGGTGTTCATTGTTATTTCTCCTCTTTCATGACTAATTTTGTTTATTTGAGTTCTCTCTCTTGTGCTCTCTCACTCTCTCTCTCTCTTTCTCTCTCTCTCTCATAAATGAATCTTGTGGGAGGCGTGGGTGGCTCAGTTGATTATCCAGCTTCAGCTCAGGTCATGATCTTGTGGTTTGTGAGTTTAACCCTCATGTTGGACTCTGTGCTGACAGCTCAGAACCTGGAGCCTGCTTCAGATTCTGTGTCTCCTTCTCTTTCTGCCCTTCCTCCACTCATGCTCTGTCTCTTTCTGTCAAAAAAAAATAAACATTAAAAACAAAAATTAAAATTTAAAAATCTTTAAAGTAAAATGAAATGAAACTTGTTAGAGATTTATTCATTTTGTCGATCTTTTCAAAGAACAAGCTCTTGGTTTCATTGATATGTTCTTTTATTTTTTAATTTCTGTATCATATATTTCTGCTCTAATCTTCCTTTTACTAGGTTTAGGTTTTGTTTGCTCTTCTTTTCCTAACTCTTTAAGGTAAGTTTGTTTATTTGAGATATTTCCTGCTTCTTGAGTAGGCTTATGTTGATATAAACTTCCCTCTGAGTAAGCTTATGTTGATATAAACTTCCCTCTGAGAATTACATTTGCTTCATCTCAAGAATTTGACTGTTGTATGTTCACATTAATTTGTTTCATGTGTTTTTGATTTCTTCTTGGATTTCTTGGTTGACACATTAATTGTTTAATAGCATGTTATTTAACTTTTACATATTTGTGCTCTTTCTAGATATTTTCTTATGGCTGGTTTCTAGTTTCATAGCAATGTGGTCAGAAAAGATAAAGAGTAAGACTTTGATTTTTAAAAGTCCATTGAAACTTGTTTTGTGGCCTAAACTGTGACATATTCTGGAAAATGTTCTGTATGCACTTGAAAAAAATGTAAAAGTGAGTAGTTTTTTTCCTTCCAAGTTTTTATTTAAATTCCAGTTAGTGAACATACACTGTAGTATTAATTTCAGGCATAGGATTTAGTGATTCTTCACTTACCTATAACACCCAGTGCTCATCACAAGTGCCCTCCTTAATGCACATCATTCATTTAACTCATCCCTTCACCCATACCCACCTTTGGCTATATTTTCACCATTGTTTAATCTTCTCTACTTCAAGGACTCTGGTTTAATTCATCAGTAATCTGGTTAGGTTCTTTTTTTTTTTTTTTTTTTTTTCTTACTCAAGAATTTACTTAGATAAACTAGCTTGTATAGTCTCTGGATCCTTGCATATCTGTGAATATCTTTTATTCTGACTGGTGAATAACATATGGACTCTGTGTAGTTTTCTGTCCATAGGCTGTAATTGCTCCAAACTGTTTTCCAGCTGTCAGATTTGCAGAGAAGAGGTTTAGTACTGTCTGATTATTTTCCTTTATAGGAAATCTGTGCTGCTATTATATGTTGACATAAATATATTGTACACGTACTCACAAGAATTATGCCAGAAAATGCTGAGTCATATATATTTATCAGACAATGTTTCCTGTATTTTGATGAGTCATTTTGATTAATAAAATGTTTTTTACAGAGTGCTTCACAGAGAAGTTATATTTTGTTTTACATGGTTTTCTCTTCTATTTGTATCTTCTTTCTTCTTTTTCACATGGAAAGGTTTCTAATCTATATTTAAGTCACCTTTTCCAGTATGGTTTAAATATAATTGCATTTTTGGTTTTTGATTTGTACTACTTCTTATATTTGATCTTTCAAACATAAAATTTGACTTCTACAGGGACCTTCCATTTCTAAAATTTATTATATGTTTCAGTTTGAAAATCATGGTTTTAGAGGACCCTGGGCAGCTCAGTCAGTTAAGCCTTCGACTCTTGAGTTTGGATCAGGTCATGATCCCTGAGCCTGCTCTCTGTCCCTCTCTCTGTGCCTTTCCCCACTGCTTTCTCTCAAAATAAATAAATACATAAACATTTTTTAAAAAGGAAATCAGGGAGCCTGAGTGGCTCACTCAGTTAAGTATCTGACTCTTGATTTGGCTCAGGACATGATCTCACAGTTCCTGAGTTCAAGCCCCGTGTCAGGCTCTGTGCTGACAGTGGGGAGCCTGCATGGTATTCTCTGTCTCCCTCTCTCTGCCCCTCACTTGCTTGCACACACTCTCTCTCTCAAAAATAAATACACATTAAAGAAGTTAAAATCTTAAAAAAAAAAAAGAACATAATGGCTTTAGACCCATAATATCGTTTTATGTGCTTAACTAAAATATGCTCAGGCATTTTTAGTGATAATTGGAATATATAATGCAATAAATTTCAAAAGTGTTCAACCTGCAAGCTGTTTTTATACCTATCAGGACATTTTATTTGTCCTGGTTAAAACCTTCTTTGGACATTTTAGACCTAAAGCAAAAATAAACTTTAAAATCCATTCACTAAGACAAAGTGGCAAGAACATGTAAATTTAGAGGAAATTTCTGAAGAATACAACTGGCACTGTCAAAACAATGAGAGGAAAAAAGTAGATCAAAATTATTTATGGTAAGCAAAGCAGATTGTTTTCAGGGGTGTTAAGAAAATTTTTTGGAAGATTATTTTTGTAATTTATTTTAAATATTTCTAAAATACAGTGTTAGCATCCCTCTTGTGTTAATAATCAGACATAGCAGTAAAATATAAGAAAAATAGATGAAAGAAATAAAATAAAAATTGTCTCTGTTTTTAAAGATAGGCATAAGAAAATGTTGGGTGCAAACAGTATTCAAAGCTTAAATTTGTTATATTAGATTGGGAGGGTGTGTTAGCATCGGTCTCTTTTTCAATAGTGAATCCACAGGAATACACCAGTAATTGTAAGTAATACCCTAAGGCCATGTGCAGAAAAATGAGGAAAATATAAATGTTTATATTCTTCACACTTTATAATTGGATAAAACCAAAACACAGTTGGACTTTCGCACAATGAAACAGGGCTGAACCAAGATTAGACTAAGTAGGTGGGACTCTAGTACCTTGGAAATACCTCTTACATAATTATGATAGATCAATGTGTGGAATAATTAAAATCAGGTAAAATTTGTTAAGGTTTCCCCAAAGGGAACCTTGGGAGAAGTTCTAAGAAAAATTGGCAGGTGTATTTTATCTCACACAGATAAGATGAGACCATAATTAGAATTATGTGTGAAGTATTTAAATCTGGTGTGCATGCATAATATCACCTCAGGATAACGAATATTTATTGTTTGTCCAATGCATTTTAATCTAAGTCTTACAGTCAATTGTAAGTCAGTATTGTGTCTCTAGCTGTATCCTTTAGTATCACTGCCTAGAAGGATTTTGAAAGATTTGGTAAACATTTTCCTCTTGATAACCTGGGTGAAATGGATGAGAATGAACCAGTGGCTAGAGTCTGTCACTTACATGGTTTTAGATACATAAACGTTACTCTCCATGCAAATACTAAAAGAGGATCATTGTTTTTTATGCCTTAAAAAAGAAGTGTATTGCTACAACAGAGAATTCATGAAACATGGAAACTACCATTAGCCAAGTTTGAACCTTGTTTTGACAATGACTTCCTTGTGTTTCTAGCCTCTAATTTTACTCCTTCCAACTTCATTCAACACACTGCTACCAGATTAATCTGTCTAAAGCATATCTCTGATTATTATTCTTTTATAGACATTAGCACTGACTATAAATATCTTCATGTCTCCCCATCAGTATACAAAATCAAATACAGAATTCTTAGACTCTTCACTCTATATTTTGTAATACTTCAGGACAATGGGTGAAGTTTGAATGAAATCCTTGCTGATCAGTCATAAATAGTGCTGTGCATTTTGTACTCCAGTCAGATGATATTTCTGGTATTCACATATGCTGTGAGCATCCATAACATCAGTATTTCACAAGCTAAATTATACCTTCTTCCATCTCTACCTTTTTACCTTTCTTATGCATCTCCACAAAGTCTTCTTGAGGTGTACTCTGCCTCTTGATCATTCTAAGTACCTCTCTTACAGACTTATTGTTGCCTAATTTGAGTTGCTTGCAGGATATTTGTATCTTATCTCATTATTCCTTAGTTTTGAAGTTTTTTGAGGGCAAGATTTACGTCTCATTTATAATTTTTCCCACTCCAGGGGCCTCATGTGAGTGATGCTTGGCAAATACCTGTCAGATGCATGCTGTTGTTTAGTTCATAAACACTGTTATCAGATTTGTTAGTTTGGCAACACAAAGTAGGCCAAATTCAAGAACAAAACATACCCAGTGCCTAACACAATGCCTTCTGTATGTGAAATACTTCCAAAGTTTTTAATGAAGTAATTAATCAAAATGTGAATATTGGTTTTGTTTTGTTAGATATGGTTTCTTTTTGGTCAGCTATTCACTAACATGCCTAGCTTCTTAGTTTCCAGGTGTGAAATGTTGTCAGAGAGAATGGTAATTTGTACCTTATGTGTTAAGGGAATATCATGTTCACCTTTGGGGACAGTTCAGTCTAGTTTGCAGTAGTAAGAAATTCCAGCAAACATGTTAATTCACCGGGGACTATCCAATCTCCTATGGACTAATAATGGTCCTATTGAGTTTAGAGTCTATAAACCCAATAGCATTCTACAAAACAATAGACAAAGTAGCCTGTAAAATCCTTAGAACTTCCTTTAAAGGGAAGATCATGATCATACTTTTTGAGTATGGCTTGAGATCAAGAGTCTTGATTATAGGGTATCACTTGTAAAGTAATTAAGACTGCTTTTTTACACAAAAGCATAAGCAGCATTCCTAAGGATAATAAATCTAGCCTTTAAATAGAGAAAAATCCATAACACTTATTAAATTTTGTTTTTTTCTAATTGTTATTCCTTAAAAGCCCATGCATCCTAGACACTCAATAACATTTGCACTATATATAGATGATAGCATTGCAAAATACCAGCTTTGTGAAAATAATTTGCTATAAACAATTTTCTTTAGAAGATTATATTTTCCACTGTTGTGGCTGCTATCAACTAAGACACTTGCCATACTTTTTTAAAAATTACCTATTAAAGTTCATTGTAAAACTGTAGTCTGCATTCCTCTTTCTTAGGCATAGATCACTTAGACAATTTTTAAGTCTAAACCAGGAAAATAAAAAAATTATTTAGAATGTGAATAACAGTTCTTTTAACTAGAAAAAAAGTATTCATTAAATAGAAAAAAATGAACTTCACTTACATTGCCTATTAGAAACTGAGGGTAGTTATTTCGCCTAGCTGGCGCAGACACAAGAATGCTGCTACTTCCCCAGAACTTCAGACTTTGGATAAAGGGGACTCCTATTCTTTGTCCTATTTCAGTTATATGGTATAATTCATGTTGACGGTGACAGCTAGCAGTAAAAATATGTGTCAATGTACTCTACATTTTGTATGTAATATCTCATTTAGTATGCAAAACAGGTCTGAAAATATGTAATCTTTTCCCATTTTACCTCTAGGAAACGGAGGCATAGAAAGAGTGAGTAACTTGTCAAGGGTTATATGTCTACTAAATCAGAGAACCAAGATTCCATTCCAGTTCTAATTTCACAGCATGGCCTCTGTGTAATTACAGAATGTTGTGAATGCCTAATTCCCAGTTTTTGTAACCTGACAATTGAAATTTCATCAAAAATTGAAAAGATGTTAGAAACTCCTATAATAGAGGCAGCTTGGTCCTGAGGACTACACAAAGATTTAAGAGAATGGGGTTCAGTGTCAATTAAGCAGTTGTTTTAGCTCTCTCAATCATTCCGTCTCTGTCTGTCTTTTATTCTCCTATTCCCTTCAAAATGTTAAGGATTTAAATTTGAGCCTATGAGGAAATGGCTAATAGGACTATAATGTGCAACCCTTTAAAGCACAGTGTAAAATGAATATCCAATAAAATCAAATTACATTAAAACTGTTTTTGGAAGTTATTAATGTAACAGGGTGTCTGGGTGGCTCAGTCAGTTAAGTGTCCAACTTCAACTCAGGTCATGATTTCATAGTTCGTGGGTTCGAGTGCCGATTCGGGCTCTGTGCTGACAGCTCAGAGCCTGGAGCTCACTTCAAATTCTGTCTCTCTCTGGGTCCCCCACCCACCCCCACTCTCCCTCTGTCTCTCTCTCAAAAATAAATAATAAAATTTAAAAAATATAATTTAAAAATATAATTAATATTATACAAAAATAACTTGGTAATGCTCATAAAATTCTGATGAATATTAGAAATAATTTTAAGTATTTCCTTATCATTTTTACCAAAGTCTCACAGCAATATATATTCCTTTCTGAGGCATTCTTTACCAGTTCAACCATCCACATCTTTGCTAGTATGTTTTGATTGATTGGCATCTACTTTAATTTGCTTCTGCCTATACTGTACTAGTTGTTAAATATTTTTTATTTTATTTATTTATTTATTTTTTTAAATGTTTTATTTATTTCTAGGAGAGAGAGAGAGAGCGTGAGCAGGGGAGGGTCAGAGAGAGAGGGAGTCACAGACTGAAACAGGCTCCAGGCTCTGAGCTGGCAGTCAGCACAGAGCCCGACGCGGGGCTCGAACCCACGAACCGCGAGATCATGACCTAAGCGAAAGTCGGACGCTCAACCGACTAAGCCACCCAGGCGCCCCTATTAAATATTTTTTAATAACACTATTGGTCTTATGATTTCCCTTAGGAATTCTGAAATCACTATTGCATGGTAGATGAGTTGGTCCTGGTTCATCAAAAACCAAAGGCCAAGATAGAATTACATTTGAATAAATTTTAATAAGAGGAAATGCCTGTGAAAGAAAATAGGAGGGAGTTGGGATGACTGAGACAGTTACCCTTGTACTATGGTCTCATGGCTAACCTAGTCATCCAGGCTGCCTCCTTTGTAATCTAAAAGCAATGACTTTAAAATAATATTTCTACAGAAACATTGTACTGATATACATTTTATATATATATATTATCAGTGTTCTCCATTGTCAGTTCTATTATGTAATATTTTATAAAAACTGGCTAGTTTGGGAATGATTTTCTTTAAGCATATTCTTAGGAACTTATTTTTCTTCCCACAAAATAATTGATAGGAGATGAAACATTCTGTTCCTCTCCCCCCCCGAAATATTGACAAATTAACAATTCTATTCTAAATAATAAAAATTCCACTAATTCATTGTTAATATACATTTATTTATGTACACTAAGAATAGAAATTGACAAGCCTCAAAACTGGCCTTTTTATTGTGATTTCTGACAGATGAAAGAAAAAAGCAACACCAAATATAAATTGGGACATTTGGCCACATTTTATGATGTTATTTTACCTAATTCCTGTGTCTTAGAAACACTTGGCAAGAAATTGAAATACGGAATTCTTTTTAAAATAAGTGTGGCTCTCTGATAGTAATATTTGAAAATTATAAATGAATTGAAATTCCTTGATCTACAATATCAAACAATAACAACAAACAAATACTTGAGAGCTAGCAGTTCTCCATTACCATTTGACTTGGTAAAGGAGTAATATGTTTTTCAAACTGAGATTAGAGGGTAAGTGAACCAGCAAAAGACAATTAAGGTGGAACTACACTTGCTTTCTCAAGTACTCAGCAATATGAATGAAGGCATAATGCTGTTTTTATTCACCAGGCACACAAATAAATCAACTTTAATGTCGATAAAGTCAGTAATGATAGATTTCATCACTAAAATATAACTAAGCAGTAATGACCAGGAAGAAAGTAAGTAGCTCACAGCCGCAGAAGTGATTTCTTTTTTGTCCTAGGTGAAGTCAAGGGTATCTGAAAAGACTGGCCTTTCCCCCTCTATTATTAACTGCAAATCATTCTTGTCATGTTAGAAAGCAGATTTTTTTTTTCAAGTGTTAAACACCATTATGTTTGGATCACATAACCTGACCTTATTCCAAGCAACTTAAATTCCATTTCCAATTAGCAAGAATGCTTAGAGTAGAGATGTTGCCTGTCTGCCTATTAAGCCTTTCGTATTATATCAATTTGAGCAGAACTTCTCTAGGTTCTGTTCTCCCTGTGCTGATGTTACCTTGTGGCTAAACATCCCAATTTATTTTCATTGCTTTTTTTCCATCTGCCAAAAACCACAACCAAAAGACCAATTTTGAGGTTTTTAAATTTCTATTCTTAGTGAGCTGAGAAATTTGTCATCCAACAGTAGAGGAATTGCAAGGTAGGGTAAAGGGTTTGTTGATGCAATTAAAACAAATGTAGTGCAATAGTCACATTTGGGACTTAACTAAAACCACCACTTGAGCAAAGACGCTATATTCACTCAAATTTTGTCTTAAAACAACTGTGTAAGGGGTATGTTTAACCCTTATTCTTGGCACTCAGTGGCCACGGGTCACTTGTGATATTGCCAAAGGAGAAGGTACATTATTCTCATACTTACCATATTATAAATAATCTTTAATTCGAAAGAAATAAAGTTTAAAAAATAGATCAAATGCAAATGAAGGGACTGTTTTTCCCACCTAATGGTTCTAAGGTATCTGATTCTGCCTTTATGCCATTTTGTGTTCCCACTAGAACAGAATCAAACAGAAAAGTAGATGAAATACTTACTGAACATGTTTTCATTAAAACAGCTTGAATTTACTATAATGCAATTTCATCCCTTAAGCCCAAATATAACTTAGAATTTCTTCATTTTTAAATCTTGATTCATTCCTTAAATCATGAAGAAATTATTATTAAAAATAAGGAATAATTTTCTATAAAACTGAAAATGATTAGCTCTATGAAGCTTCAATTCAGTCTTTGATATACAATTGTAAAATTTAGTATTGGACAAAAATAAATGTTCACCAAAATGAAACTGTTCTGAAATAATATTGCATTAACAATTATATATTTACATGTGACAACTCTCAATTATAGCTATCTTATAGATACCTTTGAATATATAACCAAGTAGTATTATAGAGGTCTAAGTATGAGAGAATATACCAAGAGCCCTCTGTCTTATATCACTTTGCATATTAGCTTACTATATATTTTATTTCATTCAAGTTCTATGTGGTTTGTATTAATGCAAGTGTATGCAATATCTAAATTGCAATATGTTTGTGATGTTTCATCTTAATGCTTACTATTTAAGCTACTGTGGTAAAAAAAAAAATGAGAATTCCAACAATGTTCCAAAGAAACATAGGTAGCTCTATACTACAGAGATCGTAATTAGATTTTTTCCAATAACAAATAAATTAGAAAACCCATCATGTCTTTCCAGATTACACTGCTTTAATATTTTGTATTGCTACTTGGAAAAAAATCAATACACAGATAACTTTTAATGGAAATGAAATCTTAATAAATTTAGGCGTTAGGTGGTAAGATTCTGTGTTTCTTTCTAAATCATGTTCTATTTAGTTAATGTAGGAAATTGCCATGTTGTCTACAAAGGATACTTTTAAAGAATTGCTCCCAGAGTTTGGTTTCTAGAATGATGGAATAAACTCCTCTAACACAACAATTCTCTCAAATAAAACATATTAAAACTCTGAAAAAAAATGAAACAGTATGGTGTCTTATGAGCGACAGCACATCGATGTTGGAGGGGAGTCCAAATTTTGAAGAAGAGATTGATACATGGTAAATTACTCAAGTTTTTACTTTCCTGAGGGCAAACAACAGGGCATGGTGCAGGGTACTAAAACTAAGTTGGTATATACCCTGCCTATTTCATAAACAAACTAAACCAACAGAGGGAAACTGGAATAGCTGGAAAGGAAAGAGAGAGTGATCTGAAAAAAATAAACATCAAGCAAGGAAGAGTCCCAAATACTGTGTATAAATTCTTCCCAACTTTCTTGGGAGCTCCAGTTCATGGAGCATTGAAGCAGACTCAAATCAGCTTAGCCTTTGGCAAAAATGACAGCTAATTTTTGAACTGCTGCACCTCACAGGAAAGACAGAGGTTGAAAGTAAATTTAAGAAAGTTAATATTCTTACCCTATGTGGAGGAATAGGAAGCCAGAGCCTTCACAAATAAACATTCAAAATATAAATAATACAATTCAAAGTATTTGGCATAAAAAGAACCAGAATAATGTGACTAATCTTTCAAAGAAGAAGACAGTTCATAAGGGTCAGACCTGAGATGACCCTGAGGAGTACTTTGAAGGAATCCTCATGACTGTGCACAATGACTATATGGTGTTAATTGCTTAGATTAGAAAAGAAAATTGTTAAGACTGACATTACTTTAAGAAGATAAATAAACAACAAAGCAAAAATTAAAGGAAGAAAATAATGAGCAGAAGTCAATGTAATAGAAAACAAACAGCAAAGAAAATTAGCAGTCAGTCTGTTGAATATGCTAATGAAATAGATGGCAACAAAACAAGAAAGGGTCCAAACAAAAAAATAATAATTAAAACAAAACATACCCACATAATTGCAGGTTAGTGCATTATTTAATTAATTTTTAAACATTTAAGACAATTGTAATGCTTATTTTTGAGAGAGAAATGACAGAGCATGAGCAAGGGAGGGACAGAGAGAGAGAGGGGGAGACACAGAATCCAAAGCAGGCTCCAGCCTCTGAGCTGTCAGCACAGAGCCCTACACAGGGCTCAAACCCACACACCACGAGATCACGTCCTGCGTTGAAGTCGGATGCTTACCCAACTGAACCACCCAGGTGCCCTATTTTATTTTTAAAGAAAATTTGTATTGAGATAAAATTAATAGAGAATATCAAATTAATTTCAAGTGTATAATGATTGGATATTTATACATATCCAGGTCATCACTGTAATAAATCTAGTTAACATCTATCACCATATATAGTTACCAATTTTTTCTTGTGATAGGAACATTTAGGGTTTGCAGTCTTAGCAACTTTCATATATGCAATACAGTATTAATTAGAGTCACCATGTTGTACATATATCACCATGACTTATTTTATAACTGGAAGTTTGTAACTTTTGACTACTTTTACCCATTTTGCATACTCCCTACTCCACCTCTACTCTGGCAACTGTGAATCAATCTGTTCTTGATATCCGTGAGGTTGGTATTTTGTTGTTCTTGCTTTGTTTTATTATTTTGAGATTTCACTTATGTTAGATCATGTAAGTGAGATTTTTTCTGATTCCACTTAGCAAAATGCCCACAGGATCCATCAATGTGGTTACAAATGGCAAGATTTTATTCTATTTTATGACTGAATAATATTCCTCTGTGTGTGTGTGTGTGTGTGTGTCTGTGTGTGTGTGTGGGAGCCCGACAGTGACCACAAGAAAGCGTGGTTAGGGACGCAGGGATGTGCCTGCACACGGGGCTCCCTGCCTGGGCAAAGCATGCCTGCAAACAGGGTGCTCTGCCAGGAGGCCTGCACACAATATCCAAGATTAATGGTCAGCTAGCAAACGAGGGAACATGCCCTCCTTAGAAATAAGGAGAAGGCTGGAATTGTGAGCAGGCCTCTTAGTAAACATGTTGTGGTCGCTTCCTCCCTTTGCTCCCCCCTGTGCTTGGAATGTGTTTGGCTACTTGCCCTTAATTGGTAAAGGAATGCATCTTGTAGATTTCAGTTTGTATCCAGTTACCAGGGTATAAAATAAACCGCAAGAGGGGCTTGCGTAGAATTGTTCCTCCGGCCGGACTTGTGTCTGTGTCTGTCTTTTGTGTGTGTCTTGTCCTTTGTGTCATTTCGTCCGCAACAGTGTGTGTCTGTGTAGTATATTTTCTTTAACCATTCATCTGTCAATGAATACATAGGTTACTTTCTTGTCTTGACTGTTAAAACAACAATTTAATAAAAATAGGAGTGCATATATCTTCTTGAGTTAGTTTTTTTTACCTTTGGACAAACACTTAGAAGTAGAATTGCTGAATCTTGGTATTTGTATTTTTCATTTTTGTGATGCCTCTTTATTGTTTGCGGTACTGGCTGAACCAACAGTGCAAATAAGTTCCCTTTTCTCCATCTCTTCACCAATACTTTTTATTTCTTGTCTTTTTGATAATAGCTATTCTAACAAGTGTGAGGTGCTAATTTCATTGTGATTTTGATTTGCTTTTTCCTGAATATTGAATGTTTTGAATTGAATTATTGATGTTGAACATCCTGTCATGTAAGTCTTAGCCATCCCTTATGTCTTTTTCCGAAAAACCTCTATTCAGATACTCTGTAAAATTTTTTAATCTGCTTGCTGGGTGGTTGGTTTTTCTGCTATTAAGTTGTAGGAGATTTTTATGTTTTGGATATTAACCCTTTACCAGACACATGATTTGCAAATACTTTGTCTCATTTGGTAGATTGCTTTTTCATTTTGTGGATGGCTTCCCTTGCTATGCAAAAGCTTTTGACTTTAGTGTGGTCCCACTTGTTTATATTTGCTTTTGTTGGCTTTGCTTTTGGTGTCAAATCCAAAAACTAATTGCCAAGACCAGTGTCAAGGACTTTACTGCCCATGTTTCCTTCAAGAAGTTTTATGATTCAGGATTTATGCTCCAATACGTAATCCATTTTGAGTTAACTCTAATATGTGGAGTAACATGGTGATCCATTTCATTGTTTTGCGTGGATATCCAACATTACCATTATCATTTGCAGAGGAGACTGCCCTTTCCCCATTGTATATTTTTGGCTTCTTAGTAGTAAATTAATTGATGATATATGTATGGCTTAATTTCTGGGCTCTATTCTGTTCTTTAATCTCTTTATCTATTTTTATACCAAAACTATACTGTTTTGATTCCTATAGCTTTATAGTATTGTTTGAAATTAGGAGTCATAATGCCTCTAGCACTGTTTTTCTGAATCAAGATTGGACAGGCTATTTGGTTTCTTTTTCCTTTATTTTATTTTCTGTGTGTGTGTGGTTCCATACAAATTTAGGATTATTTGTTATATTTCTGTGAATAATGTCATTGGAATTTTAATAGGGATTGCATTGAAACTATAGATTGCTTTGGATGATATGGACATTTTCACAATATTAATTTTTTCAATCTAGGATCATAGAATATATATCCACTTTATTCTATTGTCTTTAATTTTTTCATCAATGCCCTAGTTTTCAGGTCTTTCAACCTACTTAATTAAATTTATTCATAGGTATTGTATCCTTTCTCATGCAATCGTAAATGGGATTTTTGTCATAATTTCTCTTTCTGATAATTCATTATTAGTGTATAGAACTTAAGGGGCACCTGTCGGTTAAGCCTCTGACTTCGGCTCAGGTCATGATCTTGAGGTCCATGAGATAGGGCCCCGTATCAGGCTCCATGCTGCCAGCTCAGAGCCTGGAGCCTGCTTCAGATTCTGTATCTCCCTCTCTCTCTGCCTCTCCCCTGCTCATGCTCTGTCTCTCTCTATCTCTCAAAAATAAATGTTAAAAAAATTAAAAATATTTAAAAATGAATTTAAATATATTTCTGTATATTGATTTTATATCTTTCAACTTTACTGAATTTACTTATTAGAGTTTTTTGATGGAGTCTTTTGGATTTTTCCATATCATATCATTTGCAAATAATGACAGTTTTACTTCTTCATTTTCAATTTTAAAGCCTTTTCATTTTCTTGTCTGCCTGTAGCAGCTGAAACATCAGTATTATGTTGAATGAAAGTAATGAGTGGATATCATTGTCTTGTTTCTGATATTAAAGGAACATCTTTCAGCTTTTTACCCTTGACTTTGGTGCTAGATGTGGGCTTGTCATGTATGGCCTTAATTATGTACAAGTAATTTCTTCTATTGCTAGTTTTTTGAGAGTTTTTTTTTTTTTTTATCATGAACTAGTGTTGAATTTAGTCAAATGCTTTTTCTGTATCGAGATGATTATATGATTTCTGTCCTTCATTTTGTTAACGTGGTGTACCACATTGATTGTGGATGTTGATCAATCTTTACATCCCTTAAATAAATCCCACTTGAACATGGTATATGGTCCTTTGAAAGTAGTGTTGAATTTGGTTTGCTAATAGGTAGGTAGGTAGGTAGGTAGGTACTGAGGATTTTGAACTTTTGTTTACCAGGGATATTGACATATAATTTTCTTTTCTTGTGACATCTTTGACTAATTTGGGTATCACGGTAATGCTGGCCTTAAAAATGAGTTTTAAAGTGTTTCTTCTTCCTATTTTTTTTGGAACAGTTAGAAGAATGGGGTATTAATTATTCTTCAGGTATTTGGTAGACTTAATCAGAGAAATCATTTTGTTCTGGACGTTTGTTTTTTGAAGGTTTCTGACTACTGATTCATTCTCCTTATTAGTAATCAATTTGTCCAGATAGCTATTGCTTCGTGATTCAAATTTAGTATATCTCATTTCTAGAAATTTATCATTTTATTTCTAGATTGTACATTTTGTTGGCTTATAGATGTTCATAGTTGTCTCTTAAGATCCTTGGTTTTTCTGTTGTATCAGATGTGACATCTTTCTCATTTCTGATAATATTTATTTAATCTTCTCTTTTTCTTCATAAATCTAGCTAGAAGTTTGTCAGTTTATTCTGCAAAAGCTGGGTCTTAGGTTCATTGACTGTCTCTTTTGTCTTTTCAGTCTCCATTTCATTTATTTCTTCTCTGACCATTATTTCTTTCCTTCCACTGACCTTTGATTTGTTTGTTCTCTTTTCTAGTTCCTTAAGGTGTAAAGTTAAGCATTTTATCTGCAAATTTTCTCGTTTCATGAGTTAGGCATCTAATGCTATAAAACCCCCTTTAAGAACTGCTTTTGCTGCTTCTCATACGTTTTGGGATGTTGTATTTCCATTTTGACTGGTCTCCAGGTATATTTTTTCTCTTTTGATGTTGTCCTTGACCCGTGTTCAGTACCATGTTGTTTAGTCTCCACATATTTGTGAATTTTCAAGTTTTCTGCTTGTAGCTGAAATCTAGTGTTACACCATTTGCATCATTTGGTTGGAAGAGATACTTGATATGAGTTTTATATCCTTAAATTAACCAAGACCTGTTTTGTAGCCTAACATATGATTTATCCTGGAGAATATACCATATATGCTTGAGAAGAATGTGTATGCTTTTGCTTTGGGATGGAATGTTCTGTATATAACTTTTAAGCCCATCTGTATAATGAGTCATTTAAGGTCAATATTTATTGATTTACTGTCTGGAGGATCTACCTGTTGGTGAAAGTGGGGTATTAAAATTATGATTTTATGGATTATTATTGTATTGATGTTTATTTGTCCCTTTGGTTTGTTAATTTTGCTTTATGTATTTAAGTGCTAAATGTTAATGCATTAAACATTTCTCTTAAGAGATTAATACTATGTTTTGCTATTAAGTACATCTAGTTTATATTTTATTCTGATATTGCATTTTTCCTTTATAAATTTCACTGATTCTTTTTTGTATTTTTGGTACTAAAATTTCCTTTTTATTTCTTTGGTTACATTTTTCTTAAATAGTTTAGTCACTGTTTTTTTTAAAAAAGTATTTTAATTTTTAAAAGTTTATCATTTTTTTAAAAAAAATTCCAGTCATTCACTAATATTAGCCTAAGTAAACCCATATTAACAATGGTGATTATGTCTTTCATGTTTCCACAAAATATGTAAATATATATAGAATTTATGTCATCTTTTTATATATTAAAATGGACCACATATCAATATTTTATGAATCTTATTTTTATTACTGAACATAATTGGGTAAAATCCTTCAAAATCAGTGATACAGCATTGTGTTATGTATAATGAATTAATCAATCATTTCTTCTCTGGTGTTGTCAAATGTATTATACAGAATGAGATTATGGAAGCTACAGATTTGTGTATATATCTTTATTTTCAACATTTTCTACTCCTTTGTTTCAATTGTTTTCTTCATAACAATACAAAGCTCCATTATGTTTTTTTTTTTAATGTTTTATTTATTTCTAGGAGAGACAGAGAGACAACATGAGCAGGGGAGGGTCAGAGAGAGAGGGAGTCACAGACTCTGAAACAGGCTCCAGGCTCTGAGCTGGCAGTCAGCACAGAGCCCGACGCGGGGCTCGACCCCACGAACCGCGAGATCATGACCTAAGCGAAAGTCGGACACCTAACCGACTAAGCCACCCAGGCGCCCCTACATTATGTTTTTTAATGATTGTAACTTTCCTGTTAATAAGAAAACCCAAATCTTTCACATGGAATATTATGCTACACATCAGATTTATTCCTACCATCTTTATATGTAATTAAAAGTTTTAACTTGTATTATATTTCTTTTTTTTTAATTTCTAATTTTTTAAAAGTTTATTTATTTTGAGAAAGAGAGAGAGAGCAGGGGAAAGTAAGAGAGAGAGGGAGAGAGAAAATCCCAAACAGGCTCCACACTGTCAGTGTAGAACCAAATGAGAGGCTCAACTCACAAACCATGAGATCATGCTGTGAGCTGAAATCAAGAGTTGGACACTTAAGTGACTAAGTCACCCAGGCATCTCTTTTTTTTTCTTTTTATATATTTTTTAATGTTTAATTATTTTTGAGAGAGACAGACAGAGTGTGAACCGGAGAGGGGCAGAGAGAGAGAGAGAGGAAGACACAGAATCCAAAGCAGGCTCCAAGTGCTGACCTGTCAGCACAGAGCCCGATGGAGGGCTCAAACCCACTAACTGTGAGAACATGACCCCAGCTGAAGTCAGATGCTCACCTGACTGAGCCACCCAGACACCCTGCTTTTTTTTTTTTAATGATGGTTTGATTGTCAACTGAGTGGCTCAGTTCGTTCGGCATCTGACTCAATTTTGGCTTAGGTTATGATCTCACAGTTCATGAGATGGAGCTCTGTGTGGGGTTCTGTACTGACAGGGTGAAGTCAGCTTGGGATTCTCTGTCTCACTCTCTATCTTTCTCTCTTTTCCCCTCACCCACTCACATGCGCATGCTCTCACTCTCTTGAAATAAATAAATGAACTTTAAAAAATGATGGTTTGATCAAATTCTAATTGTTCTATTTCCTTTTTTTATTGAAGCCCCTTATTCTAATGTTATATGCCTTCTCTTTCATTGCTCTCATTAATAAAGCATACATTCCTATATCATAATAGAAAAAGAATATACTATTTTTCCCATCATTCCTTTAACTTTTACTAATTCCCATTCAGAGGGAAGGCTCAGTAGATACATTCAATTCTCTCTTACCTCTTAGGGACTAGGGAAAATGGTGGCCTTTTGTAGAGCCTCTGTCACAGATCCAAAAATCTCTATAGTTCAGCCTCTTCCCAGTATCTTCACCTTTCTGGTCTTTTCCATGTCTTCTCTGATACTTATCCCTGTTATCTGACCCAGTTCACTGGAGAGAAACCCCCATGTAATGCTCAAAGCCAGACTTACAGACAGCCTAAAGTTTCACATTCCCACCATAGTGCTAAGTCTGAGAAGCTGTTTGGAAGTGGGAAGGAAAATGTCACATTTTTTTCTTTCTCCCCATAATGCAGTTATTTATTTGATTCTGGGTATATATATGTATAAACATACATGCATACACATATATAAATTGACTATGTGTGATAAACATGTAGAGATATATATATAGTGACTCAACTAAGATGGCTTTTAACTGAAATTGACTATTAGTCATTTTGTATAAATGGACAAATTTAAATGTCTGCATATATTTAGGTTCATGTTATTCTTTGGAATGCCTGGGTGCATAGTAGATATACCCTTTTTCACCATCATCAGACTACATATCAACCTTTAATATTTGAAAGATACTATGCATTGAGATATGTCTTGTCTTCAAACTCACTCTGAGCTTATGATGTGAAGTGAAATGTGCATTTATGTTGGAAGCCTAGGAGTCATTCTTAAAGCATAATTTTTGTACCTACATATAATATTTGATTATTCAGTGGAGCAAAGAATCATTTTAAAATGAAGTTAAATTTTCCCATGAAACAAATTTATGATGGGAAGATAGCCAATTTCTTTATATTTAAAATAAAAAGAGCTTGATTTTCTTGTGACTTAAAATTGGTAATCTATATACCATATCTTTATGTTTCAAGGAAATCTGTTCTAATTATATGAGTTTAAATTGATTTCAACTGTTTCAAGAGTGCTTTAAACATCCATTTAATTTTGCTAATTGGGAATGTAAGAAGCAGATGATAAAATCTGAGTTGTGACTGTCTTTAATATACAGATGTAGAATAGTCAGTAACTATCTCTTTTCTCTAGTTTAGGGTATAGATGGAGAAATCTTATCCTTTATTTAATGTGTGACTTAGTCCATATTTGAGAGTTCATACTTATAATTTCTACAAAGAAAAAGGCAAAACGGCAATAGCGAGAATATGCCAAAACACTATTTCTTGAAACTGCATTATATTTCATAATAGTTAGAATTTAAAGAAAGCTATTCCTAATATCATTTCCAAAAATTAACCCACAACTTAGATTGAATTTTATTTTTTAAATCATTCTTAGGTAATTATGATGAGAACTTATGGAAGAAAGCATAACATTTTTCATCTGTTCTTAAAGTATAGATAGTCTGATTTAGAAGGCCGACACATAAATGCCTGGTATAGGGCAATTGACTCTACTTGGGAGATTCAGTAATATCTCCACAGAGGAGACTTTTCATTTGGTGTGTAATGTTACATATGAGTTTTCCAGAAAGAATTTAGGAAAGGTAATTAAAGAAAGCAATTATAATAAGAATAAAGTGCATGTGTGAAGTCATAAAAGAAAATGTTCATGATGTTTTTGAAAATGAGAAATTTAGTGTGACTACAGCATATGGTGCCAAGGGTAGGCAGGAGGGACTGCAATTCATGGGTAGCTAATCAGATAGGTGACTTCCTATGAAAAAATGAGGAAAAGTCCTACTCAAGCTTCAAACACATGTATATATTTAGTAAAATAATCTTAAAAATGCATAGCCAGTGGGAAAAAACAAAGAGTCTCTTCAACAAATGGTGCTGGGAAAATTGGAGAGAAATATGCAAAAGAATGAAACTGGACCACTTTCTTACACCATATTCAGAAATAAATTCAAAATGGATGAAAGACATAAATGTGAGATAGAAAGCAACCAAAATCCTAGAGGAGAACATAGGCAACAATGTTTTGACATTGGCCACAGCAACTTCTTACTAGACATGTCTACAGAGGCAAAAGAAAGAAAAGCAAAAAAGGTCTGTTGAGACTTCATCAGGACAAAAAGCTTCTGCACAGTGAAGGAAACAATATTTTTAAAAACTAAAAGGTAGCTTATGGAATGGGAGAAAGTGTTTGTAAATGACACATCTGATAAAGGGTTATTATCCAAAATCAAACTCAACACCCAAAAGAACAAATAATCCAGTTAAGAAATCAGAGGACATCCAGGGGCACTTTGGCTCAGGTCATGATCTGAGATCATGGTCACAATTTGTGAGATCAGCCACACATTGGGCTTGGAGCCTCAGGCCTGCTTTGTATTTGTGTCTCCTTCTCTCTCTGCCACTTGCCCACTCATACTCTTTCCTTCTCTCTCAAAAAAAAAAAAAAAAGTTTAAAAACATAAAAAAAAAAACACAGGAAACAACAGATGTTGGTGAGGATGCAGAGAAAGGGAGAACACTCTTACACTGTTGGTGGGAATACAAACTGGTGTAGCCACTCTGGAACACACTATGGAGGTTTCTCCAAATGTTAAAAACAGAACTACTTATGATCCAGCAATTAACTAGATACTTATCCAAAGGATATAAAATACTGATTCAAGGGTTACATGCACCCCAGTGTTTATAGCAGAATTATCACCAATAGCCAAATTATGGAAAGAGCCCAAATGTCCATTGACTGACGAATGGATAAAGAAGGTATGGTGTGTGTGTGTGTGAGATAATAAATATATATTATAATATATATTGTAATTACAATATATATACAATGGGATATTACACAGCCATCAAAAAGAAATGAAATAGTGCCATTTGCAGTTATGTTGTGAACCAGCCAGGTGTGAAAACAAGAAACAGGAATAGTGAAGTTTGAGGGAGGAATAGGATTGGGAATACAGAAAGTGTGAGTTGACTAGAGACTGAACCTGTAAAGGTGTGATGCTAGTGAAACTTGACATACCCCAGGAGCAAAGAGCTAATATTTCAAAGGTGAAAGAGGATTCTTCCTCTTTCAGTTGTGCTCTACTTTTAGTTAGCAGATATTTTCAATTATTCCAAGCAAATACATTAATTTAAAACTAGTTTAGAGATGGGGAAAATACACAGAATCCTGAGAGTACCAAATAAACAAAATCATATAAGGGTGATAAAAATGCCATAGAACATACAAAATAGAGAGATTTCATGGAAAATAACCCCTCTGAAGATGAGTTCACAGTCAAAATTAGAAACCACCTAATGAAGAATAACACTATTAAGAAGAAACACATTACACGTTTTTCTTTTTTTAATTTGCTTACTGAGAGAGAGAGAGAGAGAGAAAGAGACAATAAGCAGGGGAGGCACAGAGAGAGACAGAGAGAGAGAGAGAGAGAGAATAAGCAGGGGAAGGACAGAGAGAGAGAGAGGAGAGAGAGAATACTAAGCCGACTCCATGCTGTCGACAGAGAGCCTGGTGTGGGGCTTGAACCCTTGAACTGTGAGACCATGACCTGAGCCAAAATTAAGTTAGACCCTCAGGGTGTCTGAGTAGCCAGTCAGTTAAGCATCTGACTTCGGGTCAGTTCATGAACCTGATTCATGGGTTTGAGCCCCACATGGGGCTCTGCACTGACAGCCAGGAACCTGGAACCTGCTTCTGATTCTGTGTCTCCCTCTCTCCCTCTCTGGCCCTCCCCGCTTATGCATACACACTCACTCTCTCTCATAAATAAATAAATAAATAAATAAATAAATAAATAAATAAGGGATAAGGAGCACCCTGGTGGTTCAGTTGGTTAAGCATCCGGCTCAGGTCATGATTTCATGGTTCGTTGTTTCCAGCACTGTGTTGGGCTCTGTGCTGACAGATCAGAGCCTGGAGCCTTCTTCGGATTCTGTTTCTCTCTCTCTCTCTGGCTGTACCCTGTTCGCTTGCTCTCTGTCTCTATCTCTCTCTCTCTCTCTCTCAAACATAAAACAAAATAAAATAAACATTTAAATAAATAAATAATTAAATAACCGAAAAAAAAAAGAGAGAGAGGTGGCGGGATGCTCAACTGACTGAGAAAGAAAAAGAATGAGTCTTACATCAAGAACTAAATGTAATAAAACAGTTTGGAAGATAAATTAAGTATAATTATCCACAAGAAGAAATAATAAGGCATAGAAACTCAGTCAATGGAAAATAAGTAAAATATTGAGAGGGAAAAAAAGAATTGTTGCTATAAAAATAGTTATAAATAGGGGCGCCTGGGTGGCTTAGTCGGTTAAGCGTCCGACTTTCGCTTAGGTCATGATCTCGCGGTTCGTGGGTTCGGGCCCCGCGTTGGGCTCTGTGCTGACTGCCAGCTCAGAGCCTGGAGCCTGTTTCGGTCTGTGACTCCCTCTCTCTCTGACCCTCCCCTGCTCACGCTGTCTCTCTCTCTCTCTCTTAGAAATAAATAAAAATATTAAAAAAAATTGTTATAAATATTTTATATCTTAATGAATGATATAAGTAACAGGGTACATTAAATGTCCAGGGTAACATTTAAACCTTTGGTAGATAGCTTAGGGAATCACTCAGAATGCAACACAGACAGGAAAACTGTAAAAGAATAGTGAAGAGACATGGTAAAAAGATTGATGAGGTCTATTAAACATTTATTCATTGAATAAATATTTATATTCTATGTGCCAGCCTGCATTCAAAGCAATTGCATACATCTGTGAACAAAATAGACTCCCATACTTTGGAAATTTACTTCTTAGCCGGGTGAAAGAGTAGGATACAATTACAGTATTTGATTGGGTGTTCAAGAAAGGCCTCATTGAGAAATTTGAAAGAAAATAGTGAAAGGACTAAGAGATTTAGTCAAATATCTATTAGGGTTGTACTTCGGGTAGAAGAAAGATCTAGAGCAAAGGCCCTATGTTGGGAGCATGTGTGGTATGTTCCACAGTAAGCAAGGAGGTAGAATGGAGAGATGATGAGAAACAGGAATAGGAGATGAGGTCAGATAACATATCATGTAAGGAATCGTAAGAATTACAAAGTAATTTAACTAAGTATGGAGGCATTTGCAGGTCTTTAAAAGCAAAGGAATGACATTTGAGACCAGATACATGCAAAAGGATCATTTTAGCTGGTATATAGGGAGTGGAGCATTGAGAGAACGCAGATAGAAGTTTGGAGGCCTTTATTGAGGCTATTGCAGTAATTCAGTTTCCAAGAAAGGTAACAGTGAAAACTGGGAGAGATTATATTAAAAGAGATAATTAAGAATACTGCAAGGCACCTGGGTGACTCAGTCAATTGAGCATCCGACTGAAGCTCAGGTCATGATCCCATGGTTCATGAGTTCAAACCCCACATTGGCCTCACTTCTGTCAGTGCAGAGCCCACTCAGATCCTCTGTCCCCTCTCTCTACCCTTCCCCATCTTATGCTCTCTCAAAAACAAATAAATAAATAAAACATTAAAGAAAAAATTATTGCAGAATTAAGGCGCCTGGGTGGTCTGATAAGTGTCCAACTATCAGTTTAAGTTCAGGTCATGATCTCATGGGTTTGTGAGTTCAAGCTCCACATTGGGCTTTGCCCTGGCAGCACAGAGCCTACCCCTTCACCACTCACATCATCTTTCTCTCTTTCAAAATTAATAAACCTAAAAAAATACTGCAGAATTAAGAAAAAATGAGTCTGAGATTGAAGCAGGATACAGAATTCTCTCTCTTTGCCTGTATCTCTTTCTTTCATAGATATCTTAAAGCTAGAAACATTTTAGGGGGCACCTGGGTGACACAGTTAAGTGTCCAACTTGGGCTCAGGTCATGATACCACGATTTGTAGATTCAAGCCACATGTCCGGCTCTGTGCTGACAGTTCAGAGACTGGAGCCTGCTTTGGATTCTGCATCTCCCTCTCTCTCTGCTCCTCTTCCCTTCATGCTCTGCCTGTCTCAAAAATAAACATTTTTTTAAAAAGCTAGATACATTTTAGGAAAATTGAAGAAGACCAATGAAAATGAGAGCAATTAAAAAGCAATCAGATTTACCCATAAAAAAGATAATTAGACCGAAGTGTATAGCTCATTAGCAAAACTAGAACTCAGAAGTCAATTGTATATCTTCAAAGTTTAAAATCACTCCAAGTTCTGGCAATAGGTTATATCAGACAACACCTCTCTCTGATAACAATTGTAAACTCTGAACAAAATATTTTAAAATGCAACTATTTAAAGGCATGGAAGCACAACTAAATACTGGCAGAAATTGGAAATGATCTGACCTTTGAAAGAAGAAAGGAAAATGGAGTGAGAGCTATATTTATATGGTTCAGCGTGCATACTTCAGTTCATCTAGCGTGGGTCAGCTAAACAAGTAGAAAATTCCATTTCCTTTTTTTTTTTTTTTGGCTGAAGGTGTCAGAGGAAAGAATTTGGGGTTTCCAGAAGCTGGAAATGGAGGAGGAAAATACTCAGGAAGATAGTTCAGGGAATGGAGGTACAAAATTGGCATATGCACCCCTCAAACTCGTGACTGATTTTTGAAATATGAATGTGTGTGGAGCCCCAGGAAACACAGTGGAAAGCACCTGAAAATCTGAAGGATAAAAGTCTAAGCAGATATTTCAGATCCAATGTGATGCTAAACTAAGACAATCATAATTCTACATTGTAGTTTAGGGCTGGACTTACTTGGTGTATTTCCTAGAAACAGAAAATTAGTTCTCAAGCAGATACATCAAGGAAGAACCCTTGGAACAGGATGGAAAAATTATGAAAGTATAAAATTCATAGAGCATTTTAGTCAAATATTATACATTAAGCAAAAATATAAATTCACAGCATTCTACCATATGTTACAAGCTCCCACCCAAGTTCTTAATCTAGCAGCACGTATTTCCCTGCTACAAGCCTCAATAACCCATTTTTATCTCTCTCTTCTACATATTTATACCTCCACCATCTCCTTAAAAATTCTGTACAAAATTCTGCCATGTAAAACTCTTATGAAATTAATTTCATGTAAAATTTCATGGTGAAATGTTTTCATTTCCTTTGGAAAAATGTATAGCTACAAAATTTTGGCGTTACATTTATAATTTATATTTTTCTTTCACATTTCTTTTGCTATCTTTGTGTTTTCATATTGGTATGCACACATGTATTAGTAATTAATTCCTATGAAAGGTTTAATTTATCATCATATAGAAACCTAGTAAGTTATATTAGGTTCCCCAATGCCTTTAGAATCTTATTATTGTCATAAACATCACACTAGTTAGAAGAATACCGACCATTTATATTTTGCTGGCTTTTATTTTTATTTATACATTTTTTAATTTTTTGTATTGAGATATAAGTGACATGTAACATTATCTTAGTTTCAGATATACAGTGTGCTGCTGTGTTATTTGTATACATTGTGCGATGATCAACACAAGTTTAGTTAACATTTGTCATTATACATAGTTACAAATTTTATTCTGATAAATTTAAAAAAATTTTTATTTTTAATAATTTTTTTAAGAAAAATGACCTGAGCCAAATTTGGATGCTTAACTGAGTGAGCCATTCAGATGTCCCACCTCTAATAATTTTTAATATGTGCTCTCCTAGCAACTTTTTAATAATGCAGTACAGTATTACCAACTATAGTCACCATGCTGCACATTCTCTCATCATGACTTATTTATTGTATAACTGGAAGCTTGTACATTTTCATATCCTTCACTCATTATGCCCTTCTCCACTCCCCTAAAACCATCAGTCTCTTCTCTGTGTCTGTGCGTTTTTGTTGTTGGGTTGTTTTTTTTTTTTTTTTTTTTGATACCACATATAAATGATATCAAACTGTATTTCTCTTTTCTGCCTGACTTAATTCACTTAGCAAAATGCGCACAGGGTCCATCTGTGTGGTCAGAAATGACAGGAATCCAATCTTTTATATAGCTGAATAATGTTCTATTACATACCCCCACCCCACATCTTCTTTATCCTTTCAACCATCTCTATTTAGACCCTTAGTTTGTTTCCAAGTCTTGGCTATCGTAAATAATACTGCAGTGAACATGGAAGTGTACGTATCTTTTTGATTTATTACTTTCATTTTCTTTAGATGAATACCAAGACATGGAATTGCTGAGTCACGTGGTGATTCTAATTTTTTAAAAAATATTTTAATGATTTTTAAAAATTTTTTAAATTTTATATTTGAGAGGGGGAGAGTGAGAGTGAGAGCAAGAGCCCAGAGGGGCAGCATAGAATCTGAAGCAGGCTCCAGGCTCCAGTTATCAGCACTGAGCTCAGTGTGGGGCCTGAACTCACCAGCAGTGAGATCATGACCTGAGTTGAAGTCAGACACTTAACCAACTAGCCACTCAGGGGCCCTGTGGTGGTTTTATTTTTTTAATTTTTGAAGAAACTCCATATTCTTTTCCATAGTGGTTGCACCAATTCACATTCCTACCAACAGTGCACCAGGGTCTCTTTTATCCACATCCTTGCCAACACTTGTTATGTCATGTCTTTTTGATCAGTAGCCATTATAACAAGTATGAAGTGACATCTCATTGTAGTTTTGATTTGTATTTCCTGATGATCAGTGATGTTGAGCACCTTTACATATACCTGTCGGTCATCTGTTTCTTGCCTTTGAAAAAATGTGCGCACAAATCCTCTGCCCATTTTTAATCAGAATGTTTTAGTATTAAATTGCATGAGTTATTTATATATTTTGGATATTAACCTTATAATTAGATACATAATTTGTAAATACTTTCATTCTGTAGGTTGCCTTTTCATTCTGTTCATGATTCCCTTTACTGTGCAGAAGCTATTTATTTTCGTGTAGTTCCACTTGATCATTTATGCTTTTATTGCCTTTGTTTTTGGTGTCAAAACAAAAAAAATTATTGCTAAGACTGAAGTCAAGAAATTTGCGAACTATGGTTTCTACAAGGATTTTTATGCTTTCAGTTGTTACATTCAAGTCTTTAATTGTCTATAGTGTAAGTTAGTGGTACAGTTTCATTCTTTTGCATATGACTGTTGAGGTTTCTCAACACCGTTTCTTGAAGAAACTGTCCTTTCTCCATAGTATAAATTAGCTTGTTATTATTTAATTGACCATATATGTATGAGTTTATTTCTGGGCTCTACGTTTCATTCTTCTGTGTCCCCATCTTTACTTCATACCATTATTATTGTGGCTTTTTAACATAGTTTGAAATCAGAGTGTGATGCCTCCACCTTTGTTTTCATTCTGAGGATTTCTTTCCTTATTTGGGGTCCTTTGTGATTCTACACAAAGTTTAGGATTGCATGGTCTATATTTGTAAAAAATGTAATTAGAATTTTTTAAGGATTGCATTGAATCTATAGATTGCTGTGAGTAGTATGAATGTTTCCCCAATAATATATTTTTTCAATCATGAGCATGAAATAGTTTTCCATTTATTTGTGTCCTCTTCAATTTCTTTCATCAATAGCTTATAGTTTTCAGTACACAGGGCTTTTACCTCCTTGGTTAAATGTATTCTTAGGTATTTTATTAATTTTTATATAATTATAAATGAGTATTTCTCTAAACTTCTCATTCTGATAGTTCATTATTAGTTCATAGCAATGCAACAGATTTTTGTATGCTGATTTTGTAGCCTGCAACTTTGCCTAATTAGCTTATTAATTATAACTTTTTTGTTACAGGTTTTCAAATTTTTTCTATAGAATATGATATCATCCACAAATAGTGTCAGTTTAACTTCTTTTCAATTTGGATACCTTTCCAATTTTTTTTTTTTACCCTAATTGCTCAAGGTAGGGATTTCTAGTACAATGTTTGATAGAAAAGGTGAGAGTAGGCAACCTTATCTTGTTGATAATGTTAATGGAAAAGCTTTCAGATTTTCACCCTTGATTATGCTGCAAGCTATGAGCTTGTCATATATAAGATTAACTCTGTGGAGGCAATTTCTTCTATTCCTAGTTTGTTGAGGGTTTTTTATTTTTTAATCATGAAGTGGTGTTGAATTTAGTCAGATACTCTTTATCAATTGAGAGGCTCCTAAGATTTTTAACCTTAATTTTGATAATGTGGTGTATCATATTGCTTGTTTTGGAGAGGTTGAGCCATCCCTGCTTCCCTGGAATAAATCCCATTTGATCATGGTGTATGGTCCTTTTATTGCATTGTTGAATCCAATTTCCTAATTTAAAAAAAATATCTTTATTTTTTTAAGTTTATTTTTGAGAGTCAGAGAGAGACAGTGTGAGCAGGGGAGGGGCAGAGAGAGAGGGAGATACAGAATTCAAAGACAGGCTTCAGGCTCTGAACCAGCTGTCAGCACAGAGCCCGATGGGGGGCTCGAACTCATGAAACTGAGATCATGACCTGAGCTGAAGTCGGACACTTAACTGACTGAGCCACCCAGGCGCCCCAATTTACTAATGTTTTTCAGAACTTTTGCATCTGTGTTCATCAGGGATATTAGCCTAAAATTTTCATGTGGCATCCTTGTCTGGTTTTGTATCATGGTAATGCTGGCCTTGCAAAATGAGTTGTGTTCCTTCCTCTTCCATTTTTGGAAAAAAAATTGAGAGGGATTACTATTAATTTATTTTTAAATGCTTGGTACAAATCACTAGTGATGTCATCTGGTCCTGAACTTTCTGTTTGTTGGGGATTTTTGATTACTGATTCATTTTTCTTATTAGTAATTGGTTTGTTCAGATACCTATTTTTCACGATCCAGTCTTAATAGGTTTTTTGTTTCTAGGCACTCCTCTATTTCTTCTAGGTATTGCCATATATTGGCCGTGTATTGACATATATTGGTATGATACTTTGTATTTCTGTGGTAATAATTGTAAAGTTTCTTTCTTTTTAAATTATATTTGAGTCTTCCCTCTTTTTTTTTCTTTTAATTCTATCTAAATGTGCCCATTTTGTTTATTTAAAAAAAAAAAAACCTGGCTCTTAGTTACATTAGTCTTTCCTTAGTCTCTATTTCTATTTCCTTAGTTTCTATTTCACTTATTTCCATATCTTTGTTATTTTCTTCCTTCTGACTTTAGATTTTTTTTCTAGTTCCTTGAGGTATAAATTTAGGCAGTTTGAGATGTTTCTTATGTGTGAGGTAGAAATTTATTACTGTGGATTTCTCTCATAGAACTGTTTTTGTTGCATCCCTTAAGTTTTGGGATGTTGTGTTTCTATTTTCATTTATCTCAAGGTTTTATTTTTCTCTTTTGATTTCTTCTTGGGTGTTCAGTAGCATGTTGTTTAATATCCATGTATTTGTGGAATTTCCAGTTTTCTTCCTATAGTTGATTTCTAGTTTCTTTTTGTTTTTAATTTTTTAATGTTTATTTATTTTTGAGAGAGAGAGAGAGTGAGTGGGGAAGGGGCAGAGAGAGAGGGAGACACAGAAATCGAAGCAGGCTCCAGGCCCTGAACTGTCAGCACAGAGCGTGACGTGGGGCTCAAACCCACAAAGCGTGAGATCATGACCTGAGCCGAAGTCGGACACTTAACTGACTGAGCCACACAGGCGCCCAGATTTCTAGTTTCATACCACTTGTTCCACAGTAATCCTTGATAGCATTTCAATGTTAATAAATTTATTGACACTTGTTATGTAGCCAAACATGATCTGTTTTGGAGACTATTCCATAAGTGCTTAAGAAGAATTCTCTTGCTTTGGGACAGAATGTTCTGTATTTATCTGTTAGATCCAACTGGTCTAATGTGTCATGTAATGCCAATGTGGTTTTATTCATATGCTGTCAGGATTATCTACTTCTTGGAGAAAGTGAGGTATTAAAGACCCTTAATATTATTGCATTGCTGTATGCTTATCCCTTAGGCCTATTAATATATATTTTTTTATATTTAGATGTACTTATGTGGAGTTTTTAACTATTTATAAATATTATACCCTCTTGTTGGATTGTTCCCTTTATCATTATGTAATGCCTCTCTTTATCTCTTATTACATTCTCGTTTTAAAGTCTGCTTTGTCTAAGTATAGCTACCCCAGATTTGTTCCCATTCACATGAAATATTTTTTTCATCCCTTCCCTTTCAGTTTATGTACGTTTTTATATCTGAATTTAGTTTCTTGTTGGGTGAATGTACATGAATTGTGTTTTTCTATTAATTCATTTGCTGTGTCTTTGATTTCATAAATGAAATCATAAATGAGTCCCTTTACATTTGAAGGTGTTACTGATAGGTAAGCACATATTGCCATTTGGTTAATTTTTTTGTGGAGGTTTTGTAGTTCTCTTTCTTTTCTCTATCTTGGGATTTGATGATTTTTTTGTACTTTTATGCATACTTTTCTCTTATATTTTGTCTATCTACTTTGTGCTTTGTGGTTTTCATAAGGCTTGCATATAACAACTTAAAATTATAACAATCTATTTAAGTTGGTAGCATCTTGAGATTAAATGAATTCTAAAGCTCTACATTTCCCCTCAACTCCCCACATTTTATGTTTTTGATGTCACAATTTACATCTTTTTATCGTTAATATCCCTTAACCAATTATTGTGGTTGTAATTATTTTCACTATTTTTATGTTTTAACTTTCACACTAGCTTTATATGTAATTGGTCCATCATCTTTACAAAATTTTTCCAAGTTTTACCATCTATTTATCTTTACCAGTGAAATTTGTCTTTCATATTTATTTGTTAATAATTAGCATCAATTCATTGCAGCATAAAGAAGTTTCCTTAACATTTTATAGAAAGCTGGTCTAGTCATAATGGACTCTGTTGCCTGTTGGAATACTGTGCTCTCTGATTCTCAATGACAACTTTGCCAGATAGAGTATTTTGTGTTGGAAACTTTTTCTTTTAGTACTTTGAATATATCATGCCCTTCCCTTCTGGTTTGCTAAGGTTCTACTGAAAAATCTGACGGTCTTATGGGGGTTTCTTTGCCCATAACAATGTGTTTTTCTCTTGATGCTTTTAAGATTTTCTCTTGACATTAAAATGTGGTGTTAAAAACCATCTATTTTGTGTGTGTGTGTGCCTCTGGGTTCAACTTATATGGCACTCTCAGGTATTCATGGATGTGGATGTCCATTTACTTCCTCCATTTAGGGAAGTTTTGAGCCATTATTTCTCCCAATAAGTTTTCTGGCCCCTTCTTCCTCTCTTCTCTTTCTGGGACCTTGTTAATGCGATGTTGGTCCACTTGATACAGTCTAATAAATCACCTCAGCTACATTTAAAAAAAAATTCTTTTTTTGCTTCTCTAATTGGGCAGATTTCACTCTCTTGTCTTTGGGTGTGCTTACACATGATCTCTTGAATTGTTTCTCCTTTTGCTGAAGCCTTGTGGACATGATCCTCATTGGCTTTCAGATATATGTGCTTTGAGAGGCTTGTCTTTTCTATATAGGTCTTAAAATTTGGGGTGCCCAATGTGGGGTTCAAACCCTTTGCTTCTCAGGGCGAAGTTCTGGATTTTGTGTTTCCTCCCAGTTATGGCTGACAATGCTGGAGTTTACAGTGAAATTGTATCTCAGTCTTCCTACCTGATTAATGGTGGTTTTCCTTGCTTGACGAATATGTAGGAGTTGTTCAACAAGGCCCATACACCCCCAAGGTCATTTTTACATATGTGGATTTGTTGTGTCCATGGGTCGAGATAAAAAAATCTTCCTACCTCACCATCTTACACTGGCCTCTTTATTATATTTTAAGCCCTGTGTTAATTGACATGAATAAAGATTAGCTTATGTCTTTGTATGTAATTGACATGAATAAAGATTAGCTTATATCTTTGTATAAATGATAAAAGTGAAGCAAATAGAGGCTAAATAATTTACCTAAGGCTATAGAGAAAAATTGAGAGCCAGTTCATCTAATTCTGTGGCCTGCCATCATCATCACTGTTCTATATGCTTCAAAATCTTAAATAAGAATTTCTAAGAAAAAGAGAGAAAAAGAAAAAAATAGGTAGTGATGGGGATTAAGGAGCACACTTCTTGTGATGAGTACCAGGTGTTGTATTTAAGTGTTGAATCATTAAATTGTACACCTGAAACTAATATTACACTTCACTTTAACTAACTAGAATTTAAATAATACTTTAAAAAAATTAAAAAAATAAGCAAAGGAAAAAAGAGAGCCAGAGTTGGGGAAGATAGCTCAAGAAACAGACTCTTAAATACAAACAAAAAAACTGATGGTGGAGAGATGTGTTAAATGGGTGATGGGGACTAAGGAGGGCACTTGTAATGATGGGTAAAGGGTGTTATATGGAAGGGTTGAATCGCTATAGTGTACACTTGAAACTAATACTGTGTGTTAGCTAACTGGAATTGAAATAAAATAAATCACATTATTCAAACCTCTGTTAAATCTGAAGTCCATAAAACTTAAATGACTTTTCCTGGGTGTTCTTGAAAAACCATTGAACTTTCTGAATTATCTCACCTTTCTTTGCTCTTATTTATGACAACAGTGTCATTTACTCTTAGCTGTAAAATAGCATAAATCTTGTAGGTATGAGAAAAGATGAACACTTGGGGGTAATAATTAAATCCAATTACCGTCACCAATTGTTATGTGTAGTATTATTTCATATTTGTATACACTTTAACATGCTTGCCCCAAAAGGGGGGATATCCAAAATTTTAATACAGACATTTATATGTGAAAAGAACTGTATTTCAAATAATCTACATAACTACACTACAAGTAAAAAAATGAATAAGAACAATTCAAGTAACTGCGAAGAAATATCTGGATAATATGTTCTCTGGCTAAACTCAGAAGTCACTCTAAATAAATAGTATAATCAAATTCATAGGCATTTCTCTTTCTTTTTGATCAGTAGCAGAGGACAGCAATTCAGAAGCTATTTTTTATACATTCTAGAAATGAGGAAATATATCATATGTAATGGTACCAGTTTTGTACTGTTAAAAGGAATTACAGAGAAGGAAATGAGTAAGAATTAATAGAACACGGTAGTGTTGAACTAGAATTGGAGATATCAGTGTGAATCTCAGGAAGATAGATATGTATATATGTACACGCTCTGAGAGGGTCTAGAAGCAATGATACATAATAGCAGTGAACACATACAGTGTTAAAATACATTGAGTTTTTTTTAAATATATATATACCATTCTCTAGTAAAATGATTAGGGCTTCTAGGAGCTTGGCTGATGCTAGAGCTGGGCAGGGCAGGAATAAAATGAGCCCGGAATAGTTTGCTGGGCTACAAAACAAGAACAGACATAATTGATAAGTACATTTTAAGAGAACATCAGGCAAACCATAAGATATTTTTAAATACAGAGAATAAATTGAAAGTTGCTAGAGAGAGGAGTGAATGGGGGATGGGTTAAATGGGTGTTAGGCATTAAGGAGGGTGCTTTTGGGGATGAACCCTAGGTGTTATATGTTAAAAGATGAATCACGGTGCTCTACTCCTGAAGCCAAGACTACACTGTGTGTTAACTAGAATTTAAATTTTAAAAAAGCCCTCCCCCACCCCAGACGAAAAGAGGATACCAAGGCCAATTTAAACAGATTACCACTGGCCAAATAGGAGATAGCTGTAGAAACAAAATTATACTTTATAGAGTAAAATTAGAATCCATAAAACCATGGAAATATTATTTAATCAATAGTGGTAAAAAAGAAAGAATTTCCTAACAATAAAAAATCAACTAAACGATGTAGAAAGAATAACGTAAGTAGAGAATAACCATTTTCAAATTCATTTTAAGAATTATCAATGGATACAAGAATTAATGGGTAGAATTAATGGGTAACAGTTACAGGATACTGCTCTCAAAGCATATCCCCAATAGATACTCATTAATGACAGAGTAAAAATAGTATACTATTTTTGGTATGTATAACCTTAAGCAAATTTTCAAATATAACTGTATACTAACAAGACTACTGACAGAAAGTGCTTTTTCTGGTATGATGCCATGTAAAGAACTGAGGATCACTTCTGTGGCATCCTTGACAAAAGGGAATAAGCCGGATTTCATCATAAGGAAACATGAGGTAAACCTAAACTGAGAGTAGTTCTATAAAATATTTGGCCTATAGTCTCCAAATAGGTCAAGGTCAAGAAATCCAAAAAAATATATAGGAAATGAATCAAAATAAAGGAGGCAAGAGAGACATGACAATGCAATGTAACCCATTCTCTTGGATTTTCTTTTATTGTAAAAGACAGTGGTACAATTGGCAAAATATCAATGAAGTCTTTGTGTTGGGTAATAATACAATATCAGTGTCAAGTTTCTTATTTTGACAATTTTATTGAGATTACATAGATTTCCTCAATTTTAGGAAGTACATACTGAAGTACTTAAGAATAAAAAGGATGTTGTGTCTGCATCTCACTCTGGTGTCTCAGAAAAAAAGATTCACATACATATGCATTGAAGAGATAAGAGAGAGAATAAAGCAAATATGAAAAATGAAAAGTATCTGGGAACTTTTTGTGCTCTTGCAATTTTTCTATAAGGCAAAAATTACATCAAAATTTAAAAAGTAAGGTTCTCAAAAAAAGCTGGGGAGTGCCTGGGTGTCTCAGTCAGTTGAGTGTCTTACTCTTGATTTCCACCTAGGTCATGATCCCAGGTTTTTGGGCTTGAGTTCCATGCTGACTGTGGACCTTGCTTAAGATGCTTGCTTGCTCTCTCTCTCTCTCTCTCTCTCTCTGTCTCTCAAAAAGAGTAAAGCTTTCTTATAAAATTAAATTGCAACAAATACTTCCCTAATAGTAAATAATTAATTGAATAGGTTTTGTTAAGATTAGTATAAATAATGAAATATATGTATTATGTGTGTATAACTAGAATTCTCCAAAGATAGTTGAGATAGAAATTTGTGAAGTGACATATTACAGTTGTGATAAAAACTCCTATATGACATATCTAGTAAGAGATCAGACATAAAATATTTTATCAAACATAAATTGCAGATGTTTTAGTGGGGGAAGTGAAAACCAAAGCACTGTAACCTAAACTTCAGATATTAAATAGGTTATTATATAAGCTTTATATGTTAACCTTTCTGTATTAAACTTTATATATTTCATTTAAGGTGGAATTTATATAGAAGAAAATATAAGAAAAAATAAATGTGGTTATACCTTTTTCTCAATTTTCAAATGAATATTTCCCAAATCAGTAAAAAATTTGATAATGATGATGAATTTTAGCACATTGACAGAATCTATTAAAATTTACAATTTTATCAGGTATTCTCCAATTATTATAGTATCCTATTAAACAGTTATCCATCAATTCATGTATTCTATCCACAATAAGAACTTGAACATAAATATGTATACATTGTCTTATCCCACATGCAACAAAGAAGGCATTAAGCATTTTTTATAAATCTAAAAAAAAGATAGTGACAAATACATGGGTAGATCTATATATCATGGAATTTTTAATATTAGCTCTATATCAGTATCTACCTAACTATCCAGCTAGTTATCTAGTCTCTAAATAATTCTGCCTTTTTTAAAATAGATACACTGTTCAATTGGAAAGTTATGAACACTTCTTCATGCATAAGAATTTTTTAATGCTTTTATAGAAGATGATATCTTAAATAGAGCAGAAACAAATACATGTAAACAAGTATATGCAATCTAATACACCATTGTTTATCATAGATGTGTTGAGGAACATAAAGACCAAGTTGTATAAAATACTGACCGACAGGTGCTTTCCTTTCACAATTATAAACAATCCAGATTCAAACAACAGAGTTAACTACCTATGCTCTGTAACACTGATGAATTTTTTTTGGTGTTATGGCATATTTAAAATTTTCATGTAATCTATTTAAAATTAGTAAGTCTGATCACAGATGTGGTTCTTGCATTATATATCTTGCTACTTAAATCTGAGATACTGACATTTGGCACACTTTTACTTGAGGTATTAACTGCATTATGGGAACTGCTTCACATTAAAATTAGTACATCTTGATTAAAGTTACTGACCACAGACAGTTCAACATTTTGCCTGACAAATTAGATTCACGAACTGTTTGCTGTATTATATATAGACTAAATGGTTTAATAATGTGTGATGCACAGAGATACTTGAAACTGACTAAAAGTTTTAAAACTGTGACAGCACAACTTATATAATTATGTCCAAAATATTTTGACATATGTATGATTAAATTTGGCAATTATCACAGGTAAGACTCAGTTTTGAACATCTTATTTGCCTACATAACAATTAAAAAGTTTTGAACTGTGACAATTTTCCAGAAGAAAAAAAAGTTATAAAATACAGACTAAAACAGTGAAGACTACTTCTTAATACATATTTAAAGGTAGTATATTAACAGTATATGATTTTAACTTTATTTGTGGAAATCATATACTGAAACTACCATCCTACTATTTAAATTTTCTATTAAAATGACATGTTGGGGAGAATGTTCAGTGACTAGAATAATTCTGCTAACAGCCAAATAAGGCAGCATCTTTGATTCACAGTAAAGTCTGATGTGGTCCAGTGTAGTTATTAAATAATGTAGACTATATTCTCTTTCCTGTAGTTTTTATCCTTGTGGCTTATTTTATAACTAGAAGTTTGTACCTCTTACTTGCCTTTGCTTATTTCATACTAAAAAATTTCCCTAAAAACTAACCAGGTTTTTTGCTGTATTAATGCCTCTGATTCTGCTTTGTGTTTGTTTTTTAGATTCCACATATAAATGAAATTGTACAGTATTTGTCTCTTTCTGACTTAATTCACTCAGGACAATACCCTCTAGGTCTGTCACGTTGTCATCAATGGCACAGTTTGATTCTTTTTTATGACTAAGCAATATAACTTTGTGTATGTCTACCACTTCTTTATCCATTCATCTATGGATGAGTACTTGGATCACTTCCATATCTTGGCTGCTAAGGTTGCATGTATATTTTCAAATTAGTGTTTTGCTTTTCTTTGGGGTAAATACCCAAATTTACGTACTGAATACATTTTGAGCATACATTTTATGTGTAATCGAAGAAAGTGGTCCAGGTTCATTCTTTTTCATGTAGATGTCCAAAACAATTTATTGAAAAACTGTCTTTTTCCCATTACAAATTCTTGCCTTTTTTGCTGTATTGAGCATATAAGTGTGGATTTACTTCTGGGATCTGTGAGATCTATGTGTCTACTTTTGTACCAATACCATACTATTTCCATTACTTAGCCTTCTTAGCAGTTTAGTTCCTAGGATTATGATACCTCCAGTGTTGTTATTTTTTCTCACAATTGCTTTGGCTATTCAAGGTCTTTAGTGGCTCCATACAAATTTTAGGATTATTTGTTCCAGTTCTGTTAGAAATATTATTGGTATTTTGATAGGTAGGGATTGCATTTAATCTAAATATTGATTTGACATTTTAATATTAATTTTGTAATCCATGAGCTCTTTATCCCTTCATATATTTTGGATCACTTCCATATCTTGGCTGCAGTAAACATAAGGGTGCATATACCTTTTCAAATTAGTGTTTTGGTTTTCTTTGGGGAAATGCCCAGAAGTGGAATTACTTAGTCACGTGGTATTTCTGTTTTTAAGTTTTTCAGGATCTTCCATAAATTTTCCTACTGGCTGCACAAACTTAGATTCCCACCAATAGTGCACAAGGTTTCCCATTTTCTCCACAGCCTTGCCAGGGTTTTTTGTTTTGTGTTTTTATTTTGACTTGGCCATTCTGACTGGAATAAGAGAATAACATATTATGGTTTTATTTTTTATTCCCCTGATTATTAGTGATGCTGATAATGTATGTCTTCTTTGTCAAAATGTTTATTCAGGTCTTCTATACATTTTTTAATGGGGCTTTTTTGGTGTTTAGTTTTATGGATTCTTTATATATGTTGAATATTAACCACTTATTGGATATATAACTTGCAAATATCTTGTCTCATTTCACTAGGGTACCTTTGTTTTGATGTTTCCATAGATGTACAAAACCTTTTTAGTTTGGTGTAGCCAACAATTTATTTTTGGTTTTGTTTCCTTTGCCTGAGGAGAAACATCCAGAAAAAATACTGCAAAATCTGGTGTTCAAGAGATAACTGCCTGTATTTTCTTTTAGGCTTTTTATGGTTTCAGGTTTTAATATTTTAACTATTCTGAAGAATGTACAATGTCACTTTGAGTGTGTATTGTGCTGTTTGGGGATGGAATGTTCTGTAAACATCTGTAATGTCATTTGGTCTAATGTGTCATTCAAAACCTTTGTTTCCTTGTTCATCTTCTGTCTAGATCTAGCCATTGATGTAAATAAGGTATTAAAGTCTCCTATTATTATATTTCAGTTTCTCTCTTGATGTCCCTTCATACTTACTTTATACATTAAGGTGATCCTATGTTGGGTGCATAGATATTTATAATTGTTATATCCTAGTGTTGGATTAATCTGTTATTATGTAATGCCTTTGTCTTTTGTTACTGTCTTTATTTTTGTTTTATTGTATAAAACGAGCATGAGCAGGGGAGAGGAGCAGAGAGAAAGCATCTTAAGCAGACTTAATATTCAATGAAGGGCTGATGCAGGGCTTGATTCCATGACCCTGGGATCATGACTTGAGCCAAAATCAAGAGCCAGATGCTCAACCGAGGCACCCTGTTTTAAAGTCTTTTTTGTGTGACAGAAGTATTATTACCCCAGCCTTTTTTTTTTCCACTTGCATTTGGGTATGTCTTTTTCAATCCCTTTACTTTCAGTTTTATATATTTCCTTAGGTCTGATGTGAGTTTATTTTAGGCAGCATATAGATAAGCCTGTTTTTTGTTTTTTATCCATTCAGTTACTCAATGTCTTTTGATTTGAGCATTTAGTCCATTTACACTTACATATTATTACACAAGTACTTACTGAAGTTTTATTCATTTTTTTGGATGTTTTTTAGTTCTTTTCTTGCTCTGTCTCCTTTTGATAACTTTCTTTAATGTTATGGTTGCATTCCTCTCTCTATATATATTTGTATATATTATAAGTTTTCTCCATTAAATTCATGGTCACTTAAGTGCAAACACATTCTAAAAGAACTACATTTTATTCCTCCTCCACCTCCTACACATTTTATTTATATAGTGTCATATTTTATATATTTTTATTTTATGTATCCTTTGACTAATTTTTGTGGAGTAATTTATTTTACTACCTTTGTCTTTTAACCTTCAAAGTAGCTTTAAAATGATTGACCTACTACCTTTACTCTATTTTTGATTTTGCTAGTGAAATTTTCTCCTGTCATAATTTTCTTATTTCTAGTTATGGTCTCTTTTGGTTAAAGAAATCCCTTTAATTTAATTTCTCATTTGGCAAGTTTAGTGTTGCTGAACTTCTTTTATTTCTGTTTCTTGGTAAAACTCTATTTCTCCTTTGAGTGATTATTTTGCTAGTTAGAGTCACCTTGATTCTAAGGTTGTTTTTTTTTTTTTTTTCAGGACTTTGTACAGTCCAGAAAAGAATGGTAAAATATATTCCAAGTTTTTGCTTAAAAAAAAAAAAAAACAATAGCAAATACATTTATGGAACTGTTGGCTGTTTTCTTGCTGTTTTTAAGATTGTCTCTTCAATCTTTGCCATTTAAATTATCATGTCTTTTGTGGACCTATTTGAGTTCATCATTTTTGGTGTTCTCTGTACTTCCTGAATCTGGATGTTTGTTTCTTTCCACAGACTAGATAAGTTTTCTGTCCCTTTCTCTCTTTTATCTTTCTGGAACCCTTGTTATGCTATGTTTAGTACACTTGATGTTGTCCTAGAGGTGGCTAAACATATTCTCATTTTTTATTCTTGTTTTGTTAGTTCTTTCTATTACCATCTCCTCCAGATTGCTGATCCATTCCTGGGCATCCTCTAATCTGTTTTTTATTCCCTCTAGTATATTTTTCATTTATTTTATAGTTTACCTCTGATTGGTTCCTTTTTATATTTTTTAAATCTCTTGTTGATGTTCTGAGCTCATCCATTCTACTCTCAAGTTCACTGAGCGTTTTTATGTCCTTTACTTTGAACACTTTATCAAGTTTTAGGTCTTCTTCTGAAATTTTGTCTTGTTCTTTCATTTGAAGCATATTCTAACTCCTCATTGTGTTTGTCTTTCTGTTTTTCTGTGAATTAGGCAAAACAACTAGTTCTCCCAGTCTTGGAGAAGTGGGCTTGTGTAGGAATCTCCCCTGTGTAGACATATATGCCTACCAGCTTAGACTGGCTGGCTGGAGCTATAGTGGACATGAAGCAGGATAATTTGCACAGGAAGTACCCTGGGAGGATGCCTGGTGCTGGAGCTGAGCCAGACATGGCTGTGGTGTCTCAAGGTGCTTTGTGCTTGGCCACCTTGGTGAGACCGTGGGACCTGGTGCGGGCTAGGGAACTGGGGCTCAGTGAGGTGGCAGGCCAGCTATAGCATCTGGACCCTGCACCAGTCTGCACTATCATGGGGAAGAGAAAATATAAATGAAGGTATTCACTAACACTCCCATCCCCAAAGAGAGTGTCAGCAGTTTCCCTGTGTTTGGTGGACATTCAAGGCTTAGCAAATGGATTTTGTTCACTTAGAGTCTAATTTCCCTTTACGTTCCTGTGTTGTTTTTTTTTCTATGCCCCATGCTGAATGAATCAGCATATGAACCCCTCAGTGATACCATTCCCTCCTGGGAATGGAGTTCCCATGCTTCCATCTCTCCTGCCATTCTCTATGTGGTCCCCCTTCCCTGTGTTGTGCAAGAACTGTTCCATCAACCCCCAGCATTTCAGGAATGTAGATTCAGTGTGTCCAAGAGAAGGGGTGAGTTCTGGGTCTTCATATCTTTGACCTTAAGCCAATGAGATTTTAGTTCTCCTAGAAAGCACTGTGATCCTTTATCTCTGCGTTAGGTATTCAGCTACTGGCAAATTTGTCTAGTGTCTTTTATCCTTCTTCTTGATGGTTTAAAATAACAAAAATAAGAGAAATCTTTACCAGTAACGTTGTATATGTTGCTAAATTAATATTGATAGTGTGAAAACAGGGCTATAATTGAAAGGTATTATGTGGCCATGCACTGTGTTAATAAATTATACATATTGTAAAGCAAAAATTGTCAAAGATATTATCCAAAGATATCATATAAAGAAGGGAGGGAAGAAGGCAGTGTCAAGTCAAATCCACTGATGGGTGGGGTTTTAAAGTAAGAGGTGTGCCAGTAGAGAAGTATTGGAGGACATCAGGGAGGAAGTTGATCAATGGGTAATGATGTCAAGCACATTGAGTTAGCTCCAAATTAGGAGCTATATTTCAATGGGATTAAGTCATCTGTATTTGCTAATTGACACTCAACAAAGTTAGACTCTTTTTCTTTCAACAGAGACTGGGACATAAGGGAACTTATCTTACATAATGACTACATTCAAAGCAGTGGGCTCCCAAGTCCTTAAGATACATATTCATGGGTTGTGAAACTGGCAACAGGCTGGTGTCTCAAATGGGCAGAGAAAATATTTAGAATGTTTTCTAAAGAAAATATCCTAAAAACAAAAGATTTCAGTGCCCAGTATCAGGAAGAAGCCTGTATAAAGGTTAGTTAAACTGAAGCAAACATTAAGGATGTTTGGTCAACATGGTAAGATTGAATTAATTTTTTTAAAAAAAAGTTATATGCATTATTATTTAAGAAAAAATCACTGTGCTAAGATCAAATCCCTGTTTTCAGGTATCCAGGTTTGTAGGCAGTTGTTTTTAATGCTGTAACTGAACATAAGAAAATAACACTTCTAGCATTTATTTATTTTGAGAGAGAGTGAGTGTGCACAACAGCAGGGAAGTGGCAGAGAGATAGGCTACTCACTGTCAGCACAGAGCCAGATGGAACGCTTCCTTTCATAAACCATAAGATCATGACCTGAGTCCAAATCAAGTGTCTGATGCTTAACTGACTGAGTCACTCTGGTGCCCCAAATAAATAATTCTTTTGCAATAGAATCCATTTCAGCATGAAAAATCCATTTTGAAAAGAAGAAAAGAAAAACTAAATTAGTATAGGGAAATTATTTCAGTTTTTAAATTCCAAATCAAAGGAAATTATTAAGATTAAGTAATGTTAATATTTCAAACTGACAACATATAAATTAAAAAGTAGAAATAAAATGTTAACATTCATGGGTTTGTTAAGGTATATGCATAACAGTCAACACAAAAAATTATTTAGTAACTCTAAAAAACAAAGAATGATTTCTCATTCATCTTCCATGTCCTTAAGTATTTTCTTTCATCCTCACCCCTGGATTTGGATTGATGGATTTCCCTGGAACATTGTAGGAGAGGATAGTACAGAGTAGACAATTGTTTACTGAATCTTTAAGCATCCATGATATTTAACTTCAAGGAGTAAGGTTTGCCTGGAAAGCAGAAAAGTATTTGGAGTAAAGCATTAGTGACTATCATAATCTACTCACTCATCCTTAAATATTATCATCATGCTGCATAACAAACATATGGAAAAATAGAACATCTATTCATTTTTAGGTTGTGTGTGATGATGGACACCGGGCTCAATCCCACGACCCTGAGATCATAACCTGATCAGAAATCCAAAGTTAGATGCTCAACCAACTGAACTACCTGCCCCAAGGTAAGTGTGCTCTTCCTTTTATTTCACTCATTCCCCCTCTCCCTACCTCCCATGTGGCAACCATCAGTTCTTTGTATTTAAGATTTAGTTTTGTCTCTTTTGTTTCTTAAATTCAACATACGAGTGAAGTCATAGGATATCTTTCACCGACTGACTTAATTCAGTGAGCATTATTCCCTCTAAGTTCATCCATGTTGTTGCAGTTCACCAAATTTCATTTTATCATGGCCAAGTAATATTCCATGGTATATATATAGACCACATCTTTATACATTCATCTCTGGTTGGATGATTAGGTTGCTTCCATATCTTGGCTATTGTTAATCATGGTGCAATAAACATGGGGGTGTATCTTTTTAAATTAGTGTTTTCATTTCCTTTGATAAATACCTACTACTGGAACTACTGGATCTTATGGTAATTCTGTTTTCAATTTTTTTTTTTTTTTGGAAATCTCTGTATTGTTTTCCACAGTGGCTGAACCAATTTAAATTCCCACCAACAATGCATGAGGGTTTTATCTTCACATTCTCACCAATACCTGTTGCTTGTGTTTTTGATAAAAAGCCATTCTGACAGGTATAAGTATATATCTCCTTATGTTTTTAATTTGCATTTCCCAGATGATTAGTGACACTGAGCACTTTTCATGTGTCCATTAGCAATCTGTATGTCTATTTTTGGAAAAATGTCTATATTCTCTGCCCATATTATAATCAGTTTATGGGGTTATTTGATGTTAATTTCTATAGATTCTTTATATATTTGGATATTAATGCCTCATGGGATATGTCATTTGCACATATCTTCTCTCCATAGGTTTTCTTTTTGTTTTGTTAATGGTTTATTTTACTGTGCAGTAGAATTTTATTTTAATGTAGTCCTAATAGTTTAATTTTGCCTTTATTTCTTTTGCTGGTGAAAAATAACTAGAAAAACATTTCTATGGCCAATGTAAAAAAAAATTATTGCCTATGTTATCTTCTAGGAATTTCATGGTTTCAGAACTCACATTTAGGTCTTTGAACTTATCTTTGTATATAATGTATGAAAGTGGTCTAGTTTCATTCTTCTGCATGTAGCTATCCCATTTTCCCAGTACCATTTGTTAAAGAGACTGTCTTTTTCCCATTGCATATTCTTGCCTCCTTTGTCAAAGATTAATTGACCATAAGTGTGTGGGTTTATTTCTGGACTCTCTATTCTGCTCCATTGATCTATGTGTCTGTTTTTGTGCAAGTACCATATTGTTATGATTACTATAGCCTTGTGGTTATCTCTTAGAATTTGGGACTCTGATATTCCCAGCTTTGTTCTTCTTTTCAAGAATGCTCTGGCCTTTTGGGGCCTTTTGATGTTCCATATAAATTTTAGGATTTTTGTTTTTGTCCCATGGAAAATGTTATTTTGATAGAGATTGTATCGAATTCGTAGTTTTCATCGGGGTGTATGGACATTTTAATGATATTGGTTCTTCCATGGAAAATGGTATTTTGATAGAGATTGCATTGAATTTGTAGTTTTCATCGGGATGTATGGACATTTTAATGATATTGGTTCTTCCAATCAGTGAGTATGGTTTATCTTTCCATTGGTTTGTGTTATCTTTAATTTCTTTTATCAGTATTTTATGGTTTTTGGAATGTATTCCTAGGTCTTTTATTATTTTGGATGTAAGGGTAAGTGAGATTGTTTCTTTTTTTAAATTTTTTATTTCTGAGAGAGAGAGAGACAGCATGAACAGGTGAGGGTAAGAGAGAGAGGGAGACAAAGAATCTGAAACAGGCTCCAGGCTCTGAGGTAGCTGTCAGCACAGAGTCTAATGCAGGGCTCGAACCCAAGAACAGTGAGATCATGACCTGAGCGAAGTCTGCCGCTTAATTTCTCCTTCTGCTACTTATTAGTGTATAGAAATGCAACAGGTTTCTGTTTATTGTGTCCTGTGGCATTACTGAATTTATTAATTAGTTCTAATAGTGCTTTGCTGGAGTTTTTAGGGGTATCATGTTATACGCAAATAGTGACAGTCTTACCTCTGTCTTAGCAATTTGGAGGCATTACATATGTTTTTTTCTGATTGCTGTGGCAAGGAGTTCCGTATTGTTTTGGATAAAAGTCATGTTTCTGATCTTAAGAGAGAAGTTCTCAGGTTTTCATCATTGAGTATATGTTTGTTGTGGGTTTTTCATATTTGGACTATATTATATTGACATATATTCTCTCTAAACCTACTTTACCCTGTTAAGAGTTTTTATCATGAATGGATATTGTATTTTTCCAAATGAAATTTCTAGTTCTATTGAGGTGATCTTATAATTGTTATATATAATTAACCTTCTTCTGGTTAATGTGTGCACACAGATTGATGCGCATATATTGAGCCAACTTTGCATCTATGCCAACTTGATTGTGGTGTATTGTTGAATTCAGTTTGCTAGTATTTTATTGAAGATTTTTCCATCAAAGGTCATCAGAGATATTGGCCTGTATTTTTTTTTTCATAGTTTTGTATCAGGATACTTTGGGCCTCATACAAAGAAGAAGGAAACTTACAAATTCAATTTTTTGGAATAGTTTGAGAATATGTATTAACTTTTCTTTAAATGAATGATTGACAGGCAGGAAACACTCAAAGTCCTAGAGGAGAACACAGGCAGCAGCCTCTCTAACATCAGCAATAGCAACTTCTTACTAGGTGCATCACTGGAAACAAGGGAAACAAAAGCAAAAATGAATTGTTCAGACTTCATCAAGATAAAATGATTCTGCACAGTGAAGGGAACAATCAACAGAACTAAAGGGCAACCTACAGAATAGGAAAAGATATTTGCAAATGACATATCTGATAAAGGGCTAGTATCCAAAATCAATAAAGAATTTATCAAACTCAACTTTCAAAAAACAAATATTCCAGTAAAGAAATGGACGATTGACACGAATAGACAATTTTCAAAATAAGACATACATATGGCTAACAGACACATAAGATGCTCAACATCATTAATCATTATGGAAATACAAATTACAGGCACAATGAGATTCCACCTCACATTTCTTAGAATGGTTAACGTTAATGACACAGGCAACAACAGATGTTGGTGAGAATGGGGAGAAAATGGAACCTCTTGCACTTTTGGCAGAAATGTAAAGTGGTGTCGCCACTCTGGAGGTTTCTCAGAAAGTTAAAAATAGAACTACTCTAGGACCCAGTAACTGTACTAATAGATATTTATCTAAAGAATACAAAAATAGTGATTCCAAGGGAAACATGTACCTTGATGTTTGTGGCAACATTATCCACAATAGCAAAATTATAGAAAGAGCCCAAATATCCATCCACTGATGAATGGATAAAGAAGATGTGGTATATATACAAATACAATGAAATATTACTCAACCATCAGAATGAAATTTTGCCATTTGCAATGACACAGATGGAGCTAGAGTGTATTATGCTAAGCAAAATGAGTCAGAGAAAAACAAATACCATATGATTTCACTAACGTGGAATTTAAGAAACAAAAAACAGATGAACATGGGGAAAGGGGGGAAAAAACGAGGAGCCAAACCATAAAACAGACTCATAACTATATATAATAAACTGAGGGTTGTTGAAGAGGAAGTGGGCAGGGGATGGACTAAATGGGTGATGAGCACTGAGTGTTAAATGTACGTGATGAATCACTACATTTTACTCCTGAAACTAATAATACATTAACTAAATCAAATTTATATAAAACTTGAAACATGAACAAAAGTATATGACAGAATTACTGTGAAGACATTTGTTCTTGAACTTTGATTCAGTAATTTCATTGCCGGTAATCTGTTAAAATTTTCTATTGCTTCAGTTTTAGGAGAATATATGTTTCTAGAAATGTATTCATTTCTTCTATGTTATCCAATTTGTTGGCATGTAATTTTCCATAATAATCTCTCATAATCCTTTAATTTTCTGTGGTAGTTATTTCTCTTACTTCATTGCTGATTTTATTTGAGTCCTCTCTCTTCCTTTTTCAAGGACCTGGTTCAAGGTTTATATTTTTAAAGAACCAGTTTCTAGTTTTCACTGATCTTTTCTTCTTGACTTTTTTCATTAATTTCTGTTCTAAATGTATTATTTCCATCATCCTATCAGCATTAGGTATTGTTCTTTCTAGCTCCTTTAGATGTAAGGTTAGGTTGATTATTTGACATTTTTCTTGAGACAGACCTGTAATGCTATAAATTTCCCTCTTTGAACTACTTTTGCTGCATCTCAAAAATTTTGGACGATTGTGTTCTCATTTGTCTCCATGTATTTTTTAATTTCTTCTTTGATTACTTGGTTGACCTGTTCATGTTTAGTAGCATGCCTTGTGCCACAATGTCTCCCTTTCACCAGAACTGGGCACTTTAGGGGGGCGTCTATTAGGTGGGTTGCATGTGCTCTACTGTGGCTGAGCCTCCTTTGCCCTCAGACCAGATGTTTGCCCTGCACTCATTTGCTGAGGCTGCAATAATAGTGAAGTGTAGGGGAGCTATGTCTCTATTGTTCAGGAAAGGCTTTTGTTAATGGGTGGGACTAGCTGTCATGTCAGATGTCTGCTTCCAGACCATGTGTGCAGCTGAAAACACACTGATAACCATGCCACTCAATCTTGACTTAGCCAGTTTTAAGGTTTGGCTGCTAGCGCTATAGTTGAACTGGTATGTGTGACTATCTTCCTCTCCCCCGGGGGCAGGACTTATTTTGGAGAGGTGATGGTCCCTACCAAGGCTGCTTATGGGATGAGGAGGGGCACAGCCTGTGGTGTTAGCAAGTTTTATGTAGGGTGTTCACACTGGTTGCTAGAGGTGTCTGTACCTGGGATTGGGGGGCAAGGGAGAAATATTACCTGGCAGTCTTTTGTTCTTGGAGAAGTCTCCTAAAGATCCCTGACCCTCTATCATGCCATCTGAGATTAGTAAATTAACCTCTTTGACATATACTCCAGGTATTTTATTTTTCAAACAGCTGCTTCTATGCTGTGTCCTGTGAGATTGTTTGTTAATACTAAGAGTGGAGACTCAGTTTCCTATTATCTTCAGGCTCTTCCCATAGCCCACCCTGCTAATTTTTATAATAATCAGAGCTAAGCCCTACTATTTTTCAAAATCATAACATTGATTTTGAAATAACATGCTAGGTATGTTGGGGGTGCTTGGTATGGACTTTGCTTCTCTCCCTTCCATTTGTGGTTAGCCTTGCTAGGAGTTTGGTTGGTACTGCATCTTCTCCTCTACAGTTAACTGTGGTAAGTCTGTGTTGCCAATCTTCAGGTCATTTCTGAGGTAGGTTTTATTGATGTGACTGTTCTGTAGGTGTGTATATGAGACGAAGTGAGATTAGTATCCTCCTGTGTGAAATATGTGAACCTCACGGTAATCAGCAAGCAAAATCTTATGGTCAAAGAAAATGAAAAATACAAACGCAACACTAAAGCAAGCCATCTGGGCACTTGGGTGGCTCAGTCAGTTGAGCAACTAACTTTTGATTTTGACTCCGGTCATGATCCCAGGGTCATGGGATCAAGCCCTGCATGGAGCCTGCTTAAGATTCTCTCTCCCTCTGCCCTGATAAAATTTTTTCTTAAAGTCATCGAACTGCAAAAGAACATAGAGGAACTACAAAACCGGGACAGCAAACTACTGAAAAAATGGCAGTAAGTACAATAATTACTTTAAATGTAAATAGACTACATTGTCCCTTCAAAAGACAGTGTGGGAGAGAGCTGATGGCAGAGTAGGAGGACCCTGGACTTACCTGGTCTAATAGACACAGAGATAACAGCCATATCTGTACAACTAACTCTGAAAATGGCCTGAGGCTGGCAATACAGACTTTCCATAGCTAATTAGGAAGACAACACGGTGATGCAGTTAGGAACCAAATCCTCAGCAACCACAAACACACAAATGGGAGGGATAGCAGAAATAAGGAGAAGTAAGAACACTGGACCCATACTGGGCACTCACACTGGGCTTTGATAATAAGTGGAGCTTAATTCAAGGAGTGCAAGGTGGTAGAAAACAGAGTACCTCTTCTTAAAGAGCCAGTATTCTAATAACACTAGCCATGACATAGCACAGAAGCAACAGTTTGAAAAGTTCCTGAAGTGTATGTGAAGGTGGCTTATTGACTAAGGGGCAGAGATGCTCAGATTTCTCCAGGAACAAAAGAGATGGGGAGGGGAAAGGAAAAGCCTACCAGCAGAGATAGCTTGATGCTTTCAGGAGCCAGTTTTAACACTCTCCATTAAACTTGCTAAGACCCTGTGATCCATCAAACTACCTTCTTGGCAGGCATTACTCCAAAATAGCTCCTACCCCACCACACACTATAGGCAGCATAGGCCAAGTCTGGAACCACTCCAAAGTGACTCTAGTGTTGGTGAGAGGGGGAGATAGCCCCACACATCACCAGGCTTACCTTCCTGCAGTTGCAGCAACCATGCATCTTAAGTGGCCACACAAGAGGCAAGCCCTACATACCAAGAAGCCTATGGTGGCATGAGGGATGGCTCTCAAAAGCACAGGCACCAAACCCACAGCAGTCAAAGGCAGTCAAGGGCAGCCCATTGGTCTGAAGGCAATCTCTACTTAGCCACAACAGTATGCTGCCTATAAAAAGACTCAAATTGGACCTAAACATACTCACATATATAAATATCTATGCATCTAAGATAGTAGCACCTAGACATATAAAGCAAATATTAATAAAGGGAGAAATTGACAGTAACGTAATAATAGTAGGACTTTAACACCCCACTTACATCAATGCATATAACATTTAGACAGAAAGTCAGCAAGGAAACAGTGGCTTTTAATTACACATTGGACCAGATGGACTTAACCAATATATGCAGAACATTACATCCAAAAACAGAGTATATATTCTTTTCAAGTACACATGGAATTGTTTTTCATGTTAGATTACAAATTAGTACAAAAAAATCTCAATATTTAAGAAGATGGAGAGCTTATCTAGAATCTTTTCTAAACACTAGTGCATGAAAGTAGAAATCAAATAGAAATAAATTGTAAGAAAAAATTTGGAAAAAAACCCACAAATACAAGGAAACTAAATGACATACTACTAAACCCTAAATAGGTCAATGAAGAAATCAAAGAGAAAAACAAAAATATATAATGAGACAACAGGAAATAGAAACACAGTGGTCCCAAATCTTTGGGATACAATAAAAGCAGTGTAAGAGAGAAGGAGAAAGTGATAGGTGCACCTCAAAAAACAAGAAAATATCAAATAAATATCAACTGATATAAAAATACCAACCTAAACATACAATTAAATGAGCTTAAAAAATAACAAGTATCACCCTGTTAGTAGTAAAAAGGAAATAATAAAGCTCAAAGCAGAAATAAATGAAAGACTTTAAAAAATCAATGAACCAACAATTGATTCACTGAGAGATAAAACTGGTAAACCTTTAGCCAGATTCATTCAAAAAAGAGAGAGGACTCAGTTTTAAGATAATGGAGGAAAAGTAACAACCACCACAAAATACAAAAGATTATAAGAATATTATGAAAAATAAATGCGAATAATTTGGACAACCTAGAAGGAATGAATAAATTCCCATAAATATACAACCGTCTAAAAACGGATATGGGAAGAACTTGACCAAATGGATATATATAAAGAGTTAATACACTTTCTAGAAGAGGAAGAAGATTTCAAAATTTATTCAGTCAGGCTAGCATTACCTACATATAAAACCAAAAAAAAAGAAAAAAATTACAGGCTAGTATTTCTAATAGGTTTCAGTTCAAAAATCTTCAACAAAATATTAGCAAACCAAACAGAGCATAAAAACTTTTTAATGACAGCATAATCAAGATGATTTATTCGAAGAATGCAAGTGTGGTTCAATATGTATACATCAATGTGACATATCACGTTAACAAGAGAAAGGATAAAAATCCTATGATTATTTCAAAGATGCAGAAAAGTCATGTGCCAAAATACAACATCCATACATGATAAAAATTCTCAACTAAAATAGGTGGGCTCAGAGGGAACATGCCTGCACATAGTTAAGACCACATAGGAAAAACCCAATGGTAACCTCATAATCCATGGTGAAAAGCTAAAATCTTTTAAGATCAGGAATAAGACAACGATGTCCACTCTAGTAACTTTTATTCAACATAGTATTGGAACTCCTGGACACATCAAGCAGACAAGAAAAGACATAAAAGGCATTCAAATTAGTAAGAAATAAAATGGTCTCTATTTGCACAGGACATGATACTATATACAGACAACCCTAAAGATTCCACCAAAATAACTATTAGAACTGATAAATGAATCCAGTAAAGTTTCAGGATACCAAATTAATATACAGAAATATGCTGCATTGCTATACACTAAAAACTAAGTAGCAGAAAGAAAAATTAAGAAAATATCACTAACGGTTGCACTGAAAAGAATACCTAGAAATACACTTAACCAGAGAGGTGTAAGACCTATATTCTGATATCTATAAGACACTGATTAAGGAAATTAAAGATGAGACAAATAATTGCAAAAATATACTGTATTTATGGACTGGAAAAATTAATATTCCTAAAATATCCATGCTGCTCCCCAAACATCTCAGAATTAATACATTTCTTTTGAAAATTCCTGTAGCATTTTTCCACAGAATTTGAAGTAATCCTATAATTTGTAGGGAACCACTAAAGATGTCAAATAGCCAAAGGAATCTTGAAAAGGTAGCATGAAGCTGGAGGTATCATAATCCTATATTTTAGACTATACTACAAAGCCAAAGTAATCAGAATAGTAGGATACTTGCAGAACAATAGATACATATATCAATGAACAGGATAAAGAGCCCAGATATAAACCCACATTTATATACTCAATTAATGAAAGGAGTCAAGAATATACAATGGGGGAAAGACAGTCTTCTCCATGAATGTTGTTGGATAGCTATGTATAAAAGAATGAAACTGGACCACTTTCTTACATTATACATAAGAATAAAGACATAAATGTGAGATCTGAAGCCATAAAACTCCTAAAACAAACATTAGGCAGTAATATATTAGATATAATCCTTATCAACATATTTATGGATATCTCTCCTTAGACAAGGGAAACAAAAGCAGAAATGAATTTTTGGGACTACAACAAAATTAAAAAGCTAATGCACAGCAAAGGAAATCGCCAACAAAATAACACAGTACCTAGTGAATTGGTGAAAATATTTTCAAATTATATATACCATAAGGGTTATATCTTGACAGTGAAAAACCGAACAATCTGATTAAAATTGGACAGAGGGCCTCAATAGCCATTTTCTTAGGAAGACATGCAGATGTCCAACAAAATTATCAGTGTTGCTAATAATCCAGAAAATGCAAATCAAAACCACAATGAGTTATCACCTCACACCTGTTAGAATGGCTAAATAGATGTTGGTGAGTATTTGGAATAAAATGTCCCATGTGCACTGTTGACAACAGTTTTAAGGTTCTCAAAAATTAAAAATAAAAATATCATGATTCAGTATTTCCACAACAGAGGTGACTTTCTTCTTCCCCCTCTTCTACTACTACTACTACTACTACTACTACTACTACTACTACTACTTGTCCCATAGGAAAAGAAAACATTAATTTGAAAATATTAGTGCTGCAATAAACATAGAAATGCATTCCTCATAATAGGCAAGATATGGAAGCAACCCAAAGGCTGCCTGAAAGATGAATGGATAAAGAAGATGTGGTATATGTATATAATAGAAAATTACTCAGCCATAAAAAACAAAGATTTCTTGTTATGACCATGGATGGACCTAGAAAATATTATGCTAAGTGAAATAAATCAGAAACAAATACTATATGATTTCACTTATATGTGAAATCTAAAAATCAAAACAAACAAAACCAGTAGACTCTTCTACTTTTACACGTCATGAAGATGAAAATTATAGCATATGAAATATTCTCAATAATATAACTCTACTGGTGACAGAGGGTGATTACCCATATCATTCTGAGCATTAGGTAATGTATAGTCTAGTTGAATCATTTTGTTGCATACCTAAAATTAATGTACCATTGTATGCTAATTATACTTCAATAAAACAAGATGTGTAGTGGCTAAATTAATAAAAACAGGACACATCAATATATCATATACAAGAGACTCATCTCAGAACTAAAGGCACATACACCCTGAAAGTGAGTAGATAAAAGAAGATATTTCACACGAAGGGAAAGGAAAAGAAAGGTCATGTAGTTATATTCCTATCACACAATATAGATTTTAAAACAAAGGTTGTAATAAAAGACCAAAAGGAGCACTATATAATGATAAAAAACTAAAACCATCAAGAAGGTTTATAAATACATGTACTCATTACATCTTTAACAGTTCTAAAGTTGAAAATTGACAACAGTGTAAAGTGGTGTGCCCCACTTACATCAATGGATAAATCATCCAGACAGAAAATAGACCAGTGGAATAAATATATACAGAACATTCTATTCAAAGCAGCAGTGTGTGTTTCTCCCAAGGGCACATGATACGTAGATATTTTATATATTGGGCTACCAGATAAAGTCTTAATAAATTAACAAAGATTCCAATTATATCTAGTACCTTTTGCTACCACAATGGTATGAAACTAGAATGAATCACAAGAGAAACTAGAAAAGCTACAGATATGTGGAGATTAAACATGGTACTGGTGTAACTACTGAGTCTATACCTAGAGACAAATGAGAACAGATATATGATATATCAACCTCCATGTGATACAGCAAAAAGAGTTCTCAGAGGTAAATTTATAACAATACAGACCTACCTCAAGAAAGGAACAACAGAAATCTCCAACAAACAATTTAAATACCTAAAGGAACTAGAAAAAAAAGAGCAAGTGAAATAAAAATTGAGGAGAAAGGAAGAAATAATAAAGATCATAGCAGAAACAAGTGAAATACAGACTAAAGACAATAGGAAAAGACCAATTAACTAAGAGCTCTTTCTCTGAAAAGAAAAACAGAAGGCTAAATCATAAGTGAAAGAGAAGTTATAAATGAATTCAGTGGTGAATTTTACCAAATATTCAAAGAAGTTTTAATACAAATCCTTCTCAAAGCCTTCCAAACTCATTGTATGAAACCAGCATTACATTGATATCAAAACCAGAAAAGGATAACACAAAAAAATCAAGAAAATTACAAGCCAATGTCCCTGATAGACACACATGCAAAAATCTCAACAAAATATTACCAAATGAAATACAATAAATTTAAAGGACCATATATGAAGATGGAATGGGATTTATACCAGGGATACAAAGATGATTCAACAACTACAAAATCTCAAATAAAAACTCAACTTTATACTCCAAGGAACTAAAACATAAAGAACAAACAAAGCCCAAAGTTAGTACAAGGGAGGAAATAACAAAGATAAGAGTTAATATAAACGAAAGAAAGGCTACAAAGGTAATAAAAAACCAATGAAAATAAGAAATGGTTCTTTGAAAAGATAAACAAAATTGATTGACCCAAAGGGAGAAATTATAATAGATGCCATAGAAATACAAAGAATCATGACATTACTGTGAACATCACATTATGTTCATTATAATACAAAGCCCCAATAAACACATTCAGAGTCCAGTGCAGGGCTGAAACTCACAAAACTGTGAGATCAAGACCTGAGCTAAAACGAAGAGTCAGATCCTTAATTGACTGAGCCACCCATGTTCCCCAAAGCTTGGAATTTTATTTTTTTAATGTTTATTTTTGAGAGAGGCAGAGTGTGAGTGGGGCAGGGGCAGAAAGGAGACAGAGAATCTGAAACAGGCTCTGAGCTGACAGCAGAGCCTGACACCGGGCTTGAACTCACAACCCACGAGATTATGACCTGAGCTGAAGTCAGACGCTTAACTGAATGAACCACCCAGGTGTCCCCCAAAGCTTGGAATTTTAAATATCAGTCTCTGCTCTGGGAGCGCCCAAGGGCATTAGGAGATGGAATTCCCACCCTTAAAGAGACAGCATGACCAAAAGCTCCTGCAGATCCAGCATAGAATCAGTTTGAAAAACCCTGTGGGCAGACAGGATGGAGAATAATTTGCTCATCTCAGAACCTCGCTCAGAAAGACAGGAATTATGGGGAAACCCCTTCCAGAACAAAGGAACTGGCAGGCATCTTTTCACTCCCTCATCCCATCCCCCAGCATAAACAACAGACGCTCCTTACCTAACTTACTTGCACCAACTCCTGGACCCCCAGATTTTGGTGGATTCGTCTTTCCTGGTCATGCTCATCTGAGTCCCAGCACTGTGAGCCGCTCTGCCAGAAGACTTGTACAAACCTTGCCAACACCACGTCTCTTGACCCGTGCATTTTGTGGAACCTCAGTTCCAACAGTGGTGTGGGCAGGTCTCATTTTGCAAGCAGACCACAATATACCTTGCTGCCCACAATAGGCAAAGAGAGCTTTTGCAGCAACTTCACTGAAGGACAAAGAGGCAAAGACTCAACAGCAGAGAACATAAAACACACATAGGAAACAATCCCTGAAGCATCAGGCCCCAGGGAAAAGGGCACACTGCAAGGCACTACAGGACTTCTTCATATGATTAAGTGTAAGAGAAATAACTGACTTTCCTAACAGAGAGAAAGAGATACTGAAAGTCAGACAAAATAAGGAGAAAGAGAAATTTCTCCCAAATGAAGTAAAACGATAAAACCATACCAAGAAAGCAAAGTGGATATAAGTAACATACCTGATAGAGAACTTAAAGAAATGATAATAAAGGTAGTCAGGGGACTGGAGAAAACACTGGAGGACCTCAGTGAGACCCTTAACACAGAATTAAAAAATAATCAGAGTGGAGGCACCTGGGTGGCTCAGTTAGTTGAGCATCCAACTTCTGCTCAGGTCATGATCTCATGGTTTATGAGTCTGAATTTCACATACGTCTCACGACTGTCAACATGGAGCCCACTTTGGATCTTCTGTTTCCCTCTCTGCTCCTCCCCCACTTGTTCTGTCTCAAAAATAAACATTATAAAAATAATTATTTTTATTATTATTAAATAATATTATTATTAGGAGTGCCTGGGTGACTCAGTTGGTTAGGCATGTGACTTGATTTTGGCTCAGGTCATAATCTCATAATTGTGAGATGGAGTTCAATGTCAGGCTCTGGACTGGGCATGGAACCTACTTAAGGTTCTCTCTCTCTCTCTGTCCCTCCTCTGCTCATGTTCCATGGTCTCTCAAAAAACATAAATAAATATCAAGAACACAATAAATGAAATTAAAAGTACATTTGATGGAATAAACAGCAGGCAAGATGAAGTAGAGGAACAAACTAAAGACCTGGAAGAGAGACTAATGGAAAATAACTGAGTTGAGCAAAGGAGAAGAAAAAATTATGCAAAATGAGAATAGACTTAGGGAACTCAGTGATTCCATCAAGTGTTATAGGGATCCCAGAAGAGAAAGGTGGCATAAATTGTATTTGATTAAATAATAACTGAAAACTTTCATAAGCTGGGGAATGAAACAGTTACACAGACCTAGAAAGCATAGAGATGCCCCCTAACAAAGTCAACCTAATGAGATCCACACCAATACATACATTCATTAAAATTGCAAAAAGTAGTAATAAAGAATTTTAAAGAAGAGAGTTACATACAAGGGAAACTCCATAGGTCTATCAGCAGATTTTTCAGCAAATACATTGCAGGCCCAAAGGCAGTGGCAAAGTGTTGAAAGGAAAAAGTCTGCAGCAAATAATATTCTATCCATAGAGGGTATCATTTAGAATAGAAGGTGAGATAAAGAATTTCTCAGGCAAACACAAACTAAAGAAGTTCATGACCACTAAACCAGCTGTACAAGAAATATTAAACGGGTCTCTCTGAGTGTAATGGAAGAAAATAAGTTAGAGTATGAAAAGTAAAAAAATTAAATAAAATATAAATAAATACATATTTCTGTAAAAATCAGACAAGGGATTCATAAAATATAACGTCCATGTACCTACAACATGGGAGGGATGTGAGTAAAGACACTGGATTTAAACTTAATATGGAATATTACATGAAACGATGTTATATACAAACATAATGATAACCACAAATCAAAAACCAGTACTCGATATGGAAAGAATAAAGAGAATGAAATTCAAGCATATCATTAAAGAGAGAGTACAAACCATTAAATAGGGCAAGAGAGAGATCAGAAAAATATCTATTGCAACAACCACAAAAGTAACAAAATGTCAATAAATACATGCTTATCAATAATTAGGTGGAACGTAAATAAACTAAATGCTCCAAACAAAAGATAAGGTGGCACAATGGATTAAAAAAAAAAGCATGACCCATCTATATGCTGCCTAAAAGAGCTCATTTTTTATGGAAAGACACTTGCAGATTAAAAGTGAGGGGAAGGAGAAAGTTATTATGTTAAATAGATGTCAAAAGGAAACTGTGGTAACAGACTTATATTGAACAAGATAAGCTTTAAAAACTTTTTAATGTTTTTTATTTATTTTTGAGAGAGAGAGGGTGAGAGCACGAGCAGCGGAGGGTCAGAGAGAGAAGGAGACACAAAATCTGAAGCAGACTCCAGGTTCTTAGCTAGCTGTCAGCACAGAGCCTGACGCGGGGCTCAAACCCACAAACCGTGAGATCATGACCTGAGCCTAAGTCTGATGCTTAACTAACTGAGCTGCCAGAGACCGAAACTGCACAGGTCATCCCTGATGGCAAGGCCCAGCGAAACACCTGTGTGAAAGGACTGTGCAGATCATCCCTGATGGCAAGGCCCAGGGGAAAACCTGTGGGAAAAGACTGCAAGGCAGTCAGAAGAACCCCCTGAAGAATTCTTCTTCTCTACTTAGTCTGTACCTTTTACTCTCATGTCTGCTGTTAGTCTATTCTAGGGTTAATATGAAACCCAAATCGCCCAAAGTTCCCCCCTTCCTCCAAAATGGAATGTACCTAAATATCATGTCTGCCCCCTCAATCAGATGTTGTCTAATGAATATTGTAGCAATTAGCAAAAGTGGAGACAGTCCGCTATGCATGGGGTCTATAAGAGACCTAGAATTCACTTTCCTTGTATGGGTCTAATTGCCAATAAGAGTACATATTATGCCATAAGCAGAGGCAAAAACAAGACTTACTAGTTTGGAGGGCTTTCTCGGAAAAGTGTTAGAGAAATATTTGCCTGCTAACCTCAAGCCTGTAAGGCAACTTATGGATTGTTCTGGCCAAAGAATGAGGTCGGTAAATGCAGAGATCAAATTCTAGTTGATCCACGTAAAACATTTCCATACGTCATCTATGATAAACGTTGACATTGTTCTTTCTTAGTAAGGGGTTGTGAGAGTCTGTTACCTACAACCGCAGGTACAAGTATATCCTGTTTTTGCATGCCCACTGAACTTAAACAATTAAAGGGCACTGTGATCTCATGTATTCTGGCAATATGCTTCACTTATCCTTAGATACCCTGAAAAAAATAGTAAAAAATAAGTAAAACTTAGTTATGACTACCTGATTAAATATTATTGGTTGAAGTGGAAATCATGTACCATGAAATCACTGTTGCCAAGAAAACTTAGAAATGTTAAGTCTTATGACTGACCGTACTCAAAAAATGTAAATTGTTTAAGCATGATTGTTTGGATTTGCTATAAAAAAAAAAACCCTAAGCTGAAAAATAAATGTGAGCAGTCCATCTGAAGAGGCTGGCTCCGTGTCTTCTTCGCCGATGCCAACCATCACTCTCTCGGCCAACCCTGGTTTGCAGAGGCTGGACCCCTGCACTGAGCCACCCAGACATCCCCAAAATAAGCTTTTTAAAAACAGTTTATTTTATTTTTGAGAGAGAGATAGAGTATGAGCAGAGAGGGGAGGGGCAGAGAGAGAGGGAGACACAGAATCTGAAGCAGGCTCCAGGCTCTAATCTGTCAGCACAGAGCCCGACACAAGGCTCGAACTCATAAATGGCGAGATCATGACCTGAGCCAAAGTTGGACATTTACCAGTAACTCACCCAGGCAAAATAAACTTTGAAAATAAACTTTGAAACAAAGACTCTAGCAATAAACAAAGGACACCATATAATAATAAGGAGGGCAAGCCAACAGGAAATATGTATACATCCAACATGAGTGCACTCACATATATAAAATAGTTAATAATAAAGGAACTAATCAATAATAACACAATAATAGTAAGGGACTTTAACACCTCACTTACATCAGTGGATGGATCATCCAAACAGAAAATCAACAAGAAAGGAATGGCTTAGAATGACACATTGAACTAGTTGGATCTAACAGATAAGTTCAAGCATTCCATTCTGAAACAGCAGAAAACTCATTCTTTTCAAATGCATATGGAACATTCTCCAGCTAAATAAATCTCTAGTTAATACATATTAGGCAAAAAATAAATATCAAAAATTCAAATAGACCGAAGTCCTATCATGCATCTTTTGTAACTGCAATGCTATGAAACCAGAAATCAACCACAAGAAGATATCTAGGAAGAATATATATACATGGAGGTTCAATAACAGCTACTAAGCAGCGAATGGGTCAACCAAGAAATCGAATAGGAAATTTAAAAAATACATGGCAACAAATAAAAATGAAAACACAATCATCCAAAAACTTTGAGATGCAGCAGAGCTGTTCTAAGAGGGAAGATTATAGAATATAGGCATACCTCAAGAAGCAAAAAAAAAAAAAAAGGCAACCCCCCCAAATTCTCAAATATTCAATGTAACCTTATCCCAAAAGGAACTAGACAAAGAACAAACAGAACTCAACACTAGGAGAACAAAGGAAATAATAAAGATTAGAGCAAAAATAAATGAAGAAGACACTAATAAAAGCAAAGAACAAATCACTGAAACCAGGACCTGAATTTTTGAAAATATCAACAAAATTGATAAACCTTTAGTAAAGTTCATTGAGAAAGTAAGATAGAGGATTCAAATAAATAAAATAAAAAATGGAGGAGAAATACTGATCAATGCCACAGAAATACAAAAAATATTTAAGAGAATATTTTGAAAAATTATATGCCAACAAACTAGACAACCTACATGAAATGGATAAATTTCTAGAAGCATAACCTACTGAAGTTGAATCAGTAATTACAACACTCCGAACAAACAAGTCTAAGACCAGATAGCCCCACAGGTGAATTCTAACAAGCATTATAGAAAGATTAATACCTATTCTTCTCAAACTATCTCATTCTAAATAATTGAAGAGGAAGAAAATTTCCAAATTAATTCTCTGAGGCCAGGATTACCCTGATACCAAAACCAAATAAAGACACACACAAAGAGAAAGAGAGAGAGAGAGAGAGAGAGAGAGAACGAACACTGGAAGCTGATATCTCTGATGAATATAGATGCAGAAATCCTCAACACAGTATTAGCAAACTGAGTTAAACAATGTATTGAAAAAAGAATCATTCACCATATGAAGTGGGATGTATTCCAGGGTTGTGAGAGTTTTTCAATATTCACAAGTCAATCAACAAAATATATCACAGCAACAAGAGAAAGGATAATAATTATATGACCATTTCAATAGACACAGAAAAAGCATCTGACAAAGTATAGTGTCCACTTGTGACAAAAACCTTTTAGCAAGTAGGTTTAGAAGGAATATACCTCAAGATAACAAAGCCATCTATGAAAACCCATGAACTAACCCATTTTAGTATTAGCTAACATACTCAGTGGGAAAAACAGAACTTCAAGATTAAGAACAAGACAAGGATGTTCACTCTCACCACCTTTATTCAACATAGTACTGGAAGTCCTACACAGGGCAATCGGACAAGAAAAAGACATAAAAAGAGATTTCAAAATATACTACAAAACTGTAGTAAGAAAAAAGAAAACAGTATGGTACTGGTACAGCAACAGACACATATACCAGTGGAAGAGAAAAGAGAGTACAGAAATAAACCCGCAATTATATAGTGAATTTGCAACAGTGGAGATAAAAATATGCAGTGGGAAAAAGACAATCTTTTCAACAAAAGGTGCTCAGAAAACTGGGCAGCAATACGCAACAGAATGAAACTGGGCAGCTTTCTTATACCATACACAAGAATAAACTCAAAGTAGATTACGGACCTAAGTGTGAGACGGGGAACCAAAAAATTGTAGAAGAGAGCACAAGCAGTAATTTCTTAGACATTGCTGTAGGAACATTTTTCTAAATGTGTCCCTTCAGGCATGCATGGGAAACAAAAGCAAAAAATGAACTACTGGATCTACATCAAAATAAAAAGTTTCTGCACAGCAAAATAATCAATAAAACTAAGAGACAACCTATTTAATATGAGAAGAAACTTGCAAATGACACATTTGATAAAGTGTTAGTAGATAAAATATATTAAAAAATTTTACAATCAACACCAAAAATATTTCAACTATAAAATGGCTAAAGATACGAACAGACATATCTCCAAAGAAGACATACCTCCAAAGAAGACATACAGAGGACCAATAGACACGTGATAAGGTGCTCAACATCACTCATCATAAAGGAAATCCAAATTAAAACCATAGTTAGATATGACCTCTCATCCATCAGAATGGCTAAATCCAAATCACAAGAAATAGTAAGTGTTCTTACTTACTATTGAGAATAGTGGGAACGTGGGGGGAGATAAAACAAAACCCCTGTGCCCTGTTGGTGGGAATGCAAGCTGGTGAAGCCACGTGGGAAACAGTATAGAGGTTCCTCAAAATTAAAAATAAAATCACTACATGATCTAGTAATTTCACTACTAGATCTAGTAATTTCACTACTAGAAAAAATTTCACCACTACTGGTATTTACCAGTCCCTCCACAAAACACTAATTTGAAGGGATATATGCACCCCTATATTTACTGCAGCACTATTTACAGTAGCCAAATTATAGAAGCCCATCCAAGTTTCTATCAATAGATGCATCGATAAACAAAAGGTATACATATACAATGACATATTATTCATAAAAATGAAGGAAATCTTGCCATTTGTAACAATGTGTATGGAGCTAGAGAGTATAATGTAAAGTGAAATAAGTCAAAAACAAATACTGTATGATTTCAGTCATATGTGTAATTTAAGAAACAAAACAAAGAAAAAAAAGAAACAAAAATCAGACTATTAAGTATAGAGAAGAAACTGGTGGTTGTCAGACAGGAGGCTGTAGGGGGATGTGTGAAATAGGATTAAGAGAACACTTGTAATGATTAGCACTGAACAATGTATGGAATTTTTGAATCACTGTATTGTACACCTGAAACTAATGTAACACTGTATGTTATCCATACTGGAATTTAAAAAAATGATATTTAAAATGACTAAGTTTAATATGTTTGAAGATTTAGTAGGCTAGATGATGAATTACAAAGAGTATAGGTAACTATGAAAACATGACAGGAAATTGAGACTGAATTTAACACAATTTAAAGAGATAATGACAAATGTTTTTTCAAATTGAAGAAAAAATTCAGTTGTAGATTGATGAAGTATTATGAACTCTATGCAGATGAATAGAAAAAAGTCCCATGTAGTATCATCATAGTTAAATTAGTGTAACAAAATATTTTTTAAAAAGATTCTTAAAATCATTCAGAGATAAGAAAATATATCTGTGGGGAAATAAGGTCAAGAATTCCTTGTACTTACATAAATGGGTTAAGAAAGATTAGGGCCAGAAGCTGCCACAGACAGGGCCAAAGCACCAAAAGTTAGTCACTAAGTAGGAAAAGCTTAGGGTAGAAACCCACCACTACCAGGTGAAAGGGCCCAAGGTTAGTTAGCAAAGTAGTATAACTTTGGATCATGAGTAACTTGTTATATCACCTACAGGAAATTACTTTCCATCTGGTGCCAATATACTATTGTGCTTTGACCATAAACTCCACTTGACCCCCAGACCCTTTGCTTTATACACATACAAGTTAACGATTGCTATCTGATTGTTTTCTTTACATTCACTGCATGTGTAAGATCTTGAGAGCTCAATAAACACAGAGTTGAAACCCCTGGTTGGAGCTCCTGTCTCCTCCTGGACATTAGCCTATCTCCTATTCAATTCTGTGTCCACTCTCTTGATGGATAAGAGAGAACTCCAGTTAGCTTGCCTGAAGGAAAATTTATTATATGTTTTAGGTGTCTTTTTAACTTTCATCAGTAATTATACATAATGGTAATATGCTGAAATGTTACCTCCAAGTTTGAGGATAAGACAAGACTGCAGGCTGTCACTTTAAGATTACATTTGAGTTCACAGTATGAGAAAAATAACTTTATAAATGTGTAAAGAGACATAAAATAAATAATAAGCCTGTCATTATTTGCATGCCAGAGTTATGTCCAGTATTACTCAACACAAGGTCCATATATAAAATTGATAATATTCATATATTTTATATAAAAATCATAAAAATAGAATTTTTAAATACTAAAATAGCTTCAAAATGATAAAACACCTCCAAATAAATGCAAAAAATCATAAAAATACACTGTATAAAATGAAACTGCTGTTTATAACAGATCAAATTTGGAAAAACGCAAATATCTATTGAGTGTAAAATGGATAAAAAAACTGTTCCATTAATCTTCAGATATGCAAAATATTACATAAATGAGTAAATATTATAAATATAACATTAAGTAAAAATATGAAAGGACATATTAAGATTTAATTTATATAGAGTTTAAAAAAAAGCAAACTATAATCTTTTGTTAGAAGTCAGGATGGTGAGTTCCTTTGGAAGAACAAAAGATGTAGAAACTATAAGGTAGCAATGAGGGTCTTTAGTGGTGCTGGTTATTCTATTCCTTTACATGATGGTTACCTTGGTATGTGTAGTTTATGATGTCATTGATCAATGCACTTATGAATTATGAACTGATTTATATGTATGTTATACATGGGGGGAAAGCATTTAATAGTCTGAATAATCAGTCCCTGATTTAGCCTGATATACTGTGAGTACTAGGATAAACAAATAGGTGGAGTATTGCTTATTTTATTTGTGGCCAATTAGCCATCATCCATATAAAGAATTATTATTGTCTTATAACTTTATTAACCACTTTTTACTAACTGTGCTAAGTTTGTAATTGTCAAGATTATGATAAACCCAAGTATCCTGTCTCCATTATATCTAAGTTGGATAGAATTTTATATGTTTTTGGAAACGATGGCATGGGAGAGTTTCTATATATTAAAAGTTTCATTTCTTTTATTAGGTTAACTACAAATCTGCACATACTCTGCCATTTGTCTTTTAAGAAGTCTCCATATAGATCAAAGCACGTAATTGAAATTTAGCATCTATATTTTAAAGTTCAAAGAATGTATTTTAAAAGCTTATTTCAAAGCTCAGAATTCTTCCCAAGTAATTTTAGTTATAATGTTATTTTAATTGGTTTAAAGTTTGAAATTTAGCTATTTATTTGCTGAAAATGTAGTCTGTTACACTGATAGGTAATTGTACCTCAAACACTTGAATCATAGCCAAGGAAATCAATCAGGTTTTTACATCACCTAAACAAGTATCACAAGCAAAAATATATTTACCTTAGTAATTTGCTTAATTAAGTCAAAATCTACTCAAAATTGCAAATAACACAGCTACATATAGAACAGTGTCCTCTGGGTGGGGGAACCCCTGAAAACTAGCTGAGTTGCTCCAACACATCTGGCAAACAGAAAATTAAAAACTACAACAAAGCAGAGAGGGGAGGCTGAGACAATCTCACCATAAACCCTACTTCTGGTGCAGTGACCCATAATCAGGAGTGAACTTAAAACCCAGAGGATTGCCCTGAAGAGTGGAGGGTTTAAGCCCCACATAGGAAAAATCACATTATATTTATGTTAAAGCGACACTGCATTATGGAGTTAAACTTCACGTTTCCTTAGAAAATACTAGGAAAACCAGAAATTTCAATGAGACTTTTTAAAATTATAATACAGAGCCCCAATAAATATCATGTACTCTTTTTTACCTTCTGGGATTTATCAATAAAAAACATTTAAAGTAGAAATAAACCATGCTGAATCCCTATGATAAAAGAAAGTCTGTTAAGTATTATTTATCCTGCATCTATTATGTACTGAGTGACATAATAATAGTACTACATGTATTATGAGATTCGATCAATAATACTATCAGTTTTTACTTTTTAAATTCTAGAACCCAGGGAAAGATAAACTAGCTAACTGGATCAGATTCTTTAAAATAATGGATAAGCCAGTTCCTGGACTCTAGCTTGATGGTTTCTAAAAGATGTGCTCATAGTCGTTGCTATGCTAACTTGATTTTTTATTATTAAATGGAATGGCATAATATAAAAATACTTTTATAATATAATCTTAACTGTGTTTATATTTCCCAAAGAACATTAAAAATATTACAATGATTAACCACATTTGTTACCAGGTGATGGAATCACAAGTGATTTTTCTATTTGATGAATAAAATTGCTTTGTCATTATACCAGTTTATTATTTTTCATAGAATGTCTTCAAAATATATCTCACACACATACATTCACAAATTAAGTCAAAATGTTACTTTTGGGTTTTAAAAGTTTTGGCCGAATTGTGAGGAACAAGAGAAATTTTTCTTAAAATGCTTCATTCTATAGATATTTTTAGGGCTCTAGAGAAAGAAAAGATCTTAGAAATCTTCCACATTAGCAAGAACTCATTTCATTGGCTGATAAATAGAGCGTGAAAAGGTTTTAAAATAGTACCACAGAGCAATGCACTACAATGCTGTAAAGAACCTGATATAGCAAGCAATATTTTAGGCATACTGGCATCCATTTTCTGTTTGGATGCTTCCAATGACAGGCTGCTCATGATTATCTCAGAAAATGGTCCATTCCGAAATTGGTCCGTATTGAGAGGTTTCTCTTTATACTGAGATGAAGCCTCCTTTCTTATTACATTCACCTGAGTATAAGTACTTTTCCAGAATGCCAGTCCAAAGAGTAGACATTTAATAGTCTTTCCTCAAAACATCTTAGTGTTTGGTTACTCAAAATATTCTCTTTGAAATGGCTTCAACATTCTCATTCACTCATTTCAGAACATGTTTATGCACTTGTCAATGTCTTCTTAAGTATGACACCCAAAACTGAAAATTCTATTCCAGATGATGTATGATTAATGCATAAAACAGGAAAACTAATTCCTTCTTTATTCTGAACACATTTCTATTAATGTAACCAAATAATGCATTAGCTGTCTTTTGACAGTCATATCACACTGTTGACTCCCAATGAAATAATCATTAAAACTTTTAGTTCATTTACATAGGGAAATGATTAAATCAGACTTCAAGAAGGCAGAAATTTTCATGAAAAACAAGAATAATGTGGGAATTTCTCAGAAGCAGGTCAGACAACCAACTATGAGTCATTTTGATATTATTATAAAAAAGAAAGTAGGAAAAAGTAACTTCAAAGATGATACTAGATACATCAGTAACTTTTCTCTGTCATGACAGATAGGAAGGGTTTGTGGAGAGTTCTAGATAAATTAAAAATAAAAGCATGTTCTCTTTTGATTAGTATTAGCATGGTGTATCTTGATCAATCCTTTTACTTTTAACCTGAATTTTAACTGATTTTTTATTTTTTGTAGGTAACTTATTCAGTCTGAGAATTTGTCTTTTAATGACTCCATTTATTTTTTAATGTTTATTTATTTATTTTGAGAGAGAGCCAGGGTGTGAGTAGGGTGATGTGAAGAGAGAGAATCCCAAGCAGGCTCTACACTGCCAGTGCAGAGCCCAACAGAGGCTCAGTCTCGTGAACTGGGAGATCATGACCTGAGCTGACACCAAGAGTCCGATGCTTATCTGACTGTGCCACCCAGGCACCCCTTACTGGCTGCATTTAAATCACTCACATTTACAGTGTTTATTAAGCTAGGTCAATCTTGTAACTATTTTCTATTTGCTGCATTTCTTCTTAGTTTCATTTTTTAGTATCTATCTTTCTTATCTAGTTTTAATTAAGAGTTTAACATAATTCGATTTTATCTGTTCTGTTAGCATGCCATTTAGGCTTTTTAGGTTTTTCTATTTTCCCTTGAAATTAAATCCACTTTTAAATATACTTTATGACTTCACATGTAGTATTTTATAACAGACCATCCCAATTCCTCTCTTACCCGCTTATGACATTGCCCTTATTCATGGTACTTATCCATATGCATTGCAGTTACTGCTTTAAATGGTTATATTTTAGATAAAGAAACATAAAAGATTATATCTTTAGACTTCATGTATTCTCTGTCACATCTTCTTTCATTATATGTTCCAAATTTCTGATCTGCACAATTTTTCTTCTCCTTGAATTACTTCTTTTTAATTTCACTGGATAACAGAATTCTATGTTTTTCTTATTTTGTTTTGTTTCATTTTGCTTTCAATGTTTGAATGTATCACTTTACTCACTTCTTGCTTGCATGATTTCTGAAGAGAAATCCGATATAATTCTAATCCTTATTCCTTATTAGTTAAGATATGTTGTTTTGCCTTGGCTACCTTCCAGATTTTCTCTTTGTCTCAGATTTCTTGCTTCCTGAATATGCTCAGTTCTCTGTGTGTCTGTGGTATTTATTTCCAGCTCTATTCACATGTTAGGGCTGAAAGTGGAGGCCCACGTGTTTTGTTAAACTCAAATTCCAGAGGGAACAATAAAAATAGTAAATAAAAAACATTTACTATGTTCTATTATGTGGTAGGCACTGACAGATATCATATATACATATATGTTTATGTAAATAGATTCATTTAATACTTAACAACTCTATTAGTAGCTATTACCTCCATTTCCACAAATATACAAAATAAAGCCTAGAATGGTTTAACAACTTGCCTAAGTCCACAAAGCTACGTAACTGGCAGAGTCTGAATTCAAATGTAGGCAGTCAAAATTTAGAACTTATCCTAGGTGATCACTATATTTTATTGTCTGTGCAACCAAATACCCAAGTAGTTCCTAGCTCTGTATCAGAACAAGAAGCTGTGGCTGAATACAACCCATAGGTGAGAACCTCTGAGGAATTTGTTGCACTATTGGTGCAGCTGAGATTACATTCACATTCAACTAACAGAAAATGGGTTAGTGTACAACCATCCTTTGGGGAAAATGCAGAATAAAGTCAAGAACAAAGACACTGGTAGCATTTAGCTGACATCCCATAACCCAATGGGCTAAGTTTAGGCTGCAGGGTCCTTTGGAGACACACAGTTCTCCTTGTCTCTGGAAATGTCACCAAAGGCTATGATCTCAGATATGATTTTTCCACTGAGCATCATCCTGAGCAGAGAGCAACTCCTGTTAAGCCTTGGTCTTTTATGAAGACTCACACCAAATCCAGAATACAGAGACTAAGACACTTCTGTAGTTTGAACTACCTCCTCACTTCTCTCAGCCTCATAGATCTCAGTAAAAATAATAAATAACTTACTGTAAAAATTATTTTTCATTTAAATGTGAACTATTCAAGTTACACAAATCTCCTATTTAACTATAAGCCAAAATTAGGTGAGCACAACCTTCCCATCCAGTCACTAATGGTGAGAGATCATTAGTTTAATGAGAAAATATGATTGTGAATAAAAGGCAAATTTTGAGTCAAAAACATCTTTCTAAAATACAATTTTTGCAACAAAAAGATAACATTTTGTAAAATGCCCTATGCATATTCTTCAAACATTTTCTGTCTGGAATATGTTTGAGCTCACGAGTTTAAGCCTACTTAAATGATCAAATAAAATTAATAGGACAAAATACATATTCTGGCAAGAAGCCAGAGAATATTATCAAATATTGACATTTCAAGAAATTGGATACAAATTAAACCAGAGTAAGAAATTAAACAATTGACCAAGGAGAATAAGGAATCTGCCTGAAAATGAGTATTGGGACTAAGGGTAAAAATTCAAGGACCCCACCTAATCATTTTTTATAATATAGTTTAGATAAAAGTGCTGACTGAGTCAAAGTGGGTACTGAAATCTGAATTTTTGAAATCCAGTTTGTACTATGAACACGTGTCACAGAGGAATGACCTTATGCTAGAGGGACATCTGCCTGGAGCATCTTTTCCTAATTCTGATAAGGTTTATTTTACTGCTATTCCCCAAGATACTGACAGAGCCCATGATCTACAGATCAGGGTATGGGGGGTTGTAGTAAGGTAAGGCAAGGGGTGTGATGCAAATATTGGATCTGTTGGAATCTGCTGCAACTAAATAATCAACAATCTGTTAACAGCAATAAATAACTGACAGATATAACAACCTGTTGCAGCTGAACAATTGTTCTACGTACACGAGTCTGGAACCTCACCCAAAGTAGTACATCTTTTATATACTATAAACATTCTTGTAAATATTTGGCCTTCCTATGGATGTCACCCGTTAAGGGCAGTTTGAATATCCCGTTATTTAGTTTAGGCTTCTATGATGATTTTGGAAGACAAAATACTTTGCAAGTATTCTCCATGCCCATATATACATCCTTGCTTAGTACAGACTGTGAAATCCATAAATGAGGGAAATCATTAGAAAACTGCCTTTTTTTCTTTTTTGCCTATGCAAGACTAACATCCTTTGACAAAATCCACAGTAAATCTAAATTCTATACAGTCACAGATCCTTTTTTAACAGAGGGAGTAGGCTGATTTTAGAGTTTAAAGGGAGGGCATAATATTTGAGAGTCTAAAAATGTCTTATCTTTTTAAAAAATACCCAAAGAAGTAAAATAAATATTTCTTAAAGTTTACATTTTCAGCGTGATTCAAAAGGTCATTTGCAATGACATGGATGAAACTAGAATGGATTATACTAAGTGAAGTGAGTCAGTCAAATAAAGATAAATACCGTATGATTTCACTCAAATGTGGAATTTAAGAAACAAAACAGATGATCAAAAGGAAAAAGAGACAAACCAAGAAACAGTCTCTTACATACAAAGAGCTGATGGTTACCAAAAGGAAGGTGAGTGGGGGATGGGTTGAATGTGTGATGGGGACTGAGGAAGGCACGTATGATGAGCCCTGGTTATTACATGGAATTGTTGAATCACTATACTGTACACCTGAAACTCCTATTACACTGTATATTAAGTAACTAGAATTTAAATAAAAACTTTAAAAAGTAAAGGAATACTGCACAAAAAAAGGAATTTGCATGTATAATTTTTTTTTAAATGAGAGAATAAAGCAGAAAACAATCATAGAAATGAAAAACATGATTATCAAGCAAACAAACTCAATGAAGTTATGCCAAAAGTACTTAAGAGAAGCAGTGAAGAATGGCATGATAAATTATTTCAGAATATAGAGAGGATAAAGAATGAGTATGAAAATTCCCTGTGTTTATCATTTTCTAAAGAGAAAAAGACATTCTCAAAAACGGATTATTTTCTTTCAAATAAACTTAAAATTTTAATTAAAGTATTAAAAAAATAGAAGTGATAAGTAAAATAAGACTGATTTTGTATTAAAAATAAAAAGTAATTATTATCAACTAACTTTCCAGAAGTTTTCTCATAGCTCTATGAATATCACATGACATAGTGTGTCTAATGCACTTAAACACTTGGTACAAGGTAAAGCATTACTAAATAATAAATTATCTTGTTATAATTACTACCATAATTCTAAGGAGAAGGTCAACCACTACCTCAAGCTTCAAAGAGACAGTTTTCACAGCATGTGTAAGTATATGTATAAAAGTATATGTAAATCTGACCAAAGACTCAGGTTCAGAATATATGAAGAACACTCACAAGTCAATAATGGAAAACAAATAACTCATTAAATATAAGCAAAAACAAATTAAGATGTATGAATGGCCAATAAACACAGTGGAAGGCACTGAATACCATTAACCATCAGATAAATGCAAATTAGAAACACAAAGACATAAAACCTGCAAGAATGGCTAAAATAAAAGTCCGACGGCAATTTTTTAGTGAGGAAAGGAAAAGATCTCATATACTCTTTGTAGAAGGGTAAATGACTAGAGAAAAATAGAAAGGTAAAATGACTAGAGAAAAATTTTGCAATTTCTAACAAAATTAAACATGCATTTACTCTATGACCATACAATTCTATTTCTAGTTCCATTTTAAAGAAAATTAAATATATATGCCTGCAAGAAAGAGTTGTACAAACATGTTCATAGCAAACTTATTCACAATAGGAAAACCAAAACAACCCAAATATCCTACAATGCATAAGCACATTTTAGTATGTTTGTATAATACTATTCAACAATAAAAAGGAAGAAACAATATAGATGAGTTTGAAATACATACCAGGAAGAAAAACCTCTGGATACAAAAGAGTACATGCTGTATGTTTCCATTTATATGAAGTTCTAAAACATGTATGTGGTTGTTGCTATATCAGAGGGGGCAGGAAGGAATTTCCTAGAATGATGAAAATGTTTTCATATTAAAACAGGTATGGTCTATCCTGATGTATACATTTGTAAAATTTATCAAATTATAAGCTTAAGGTTGTGCATTTCACTTTATATAATTTTAACTTAACCAAAAAATCCTGAAAAAATTGAACTCATAGGTTTCCTTTATATTGTAGTATGTTTAAAAATTGTGAAACTATGTTTGTGTATTATCTGTTGAGCAAATAAGTAAATGTATTAAGGATTATGGGAGTCAGATTTCTCACAATTGGAAAAAAGGGTATTACAAATGAAAAAAAAAAAAAAACCACCCAGAATGGTAGAATACACTCTCAGGTGTTTGGAATCAGAGGTGATATATTAGTATAAAACTGTGGTTTCCAGTATATGTAATGACTGTGTGTATATTCTAGCTAGAGAGAGGCTAGAGATAATAACGCAGAAGTGCCATGAATTTATCTACCAGTTGATTCCTAAATGCCACATTTTGCTAAAAAGAACTAGAACTCAGAGAAACAGATTATTCCATGACTGGAAGACGCTAAGTTCAAGAAAAGCCTGAAATAATTTTTCATGTAAAAGTAGGAAAATGCTTCTAAAATGACTTAGAAATATAAAGAGGACATAAAGTTACCTTGAAAGGTTTCCACTGGCTAAATTTGGGGAAATTTGACCATTAAACAATTTCACTAATGAATGATAACCCATGGTAAGAAATAGGAATCCATGAATCCACCTTAATGTAAACAAAATGCATTAAATACAAAGCAAATGTAGGAGGAAAAAAATACTCTTACTATAATACTAGCTAACAAATATTGCAGTAGAGAACCATCACAAAGTAAAATTAGGGTGTGGCAGTTTAATGAATGAAGGATACTGTAGTTACACAATTTCAAAATATCTGCCTATTATTAGAGAAAGAAACAAAATTACAGCAGAAACCTAACAATAGCTAATTTAAGAAAAGGATTAAAATTATCATCATCATTTATTGGGAAAAACTGACATTGCAGGTTTCCAGATGGAAACAACATCATTTCTGTAGTGTTCCTGCCAAAATGCATGGTCCCTGTTTCCTGATACTTTATGGACTAGACTTGGTGACTTGCTTCTATGGACCAGAGTAAAACAGAGTTATGGTATATACCATAAGGACTAGGTCGCAAGGGTCAGTGTGGTGTTACTGTCTCTTTCTTGGAGTTGATTCCACAGCCCCTTCAGACTGCAGCCTCTACACACATGAGTACAACTCTAGAAATACCCTGAGGAGAGAATTTAATAAAGATATAAGGGACTAAATAGCCACATTTTCAATGGAAATTTCATAATAAAAAATCTATGTAACAATAAGCTTAGAGTTAAAAAAGGAATACAAGGTAAAATAAAATATTCAATTAGGGAATCAAAAGAACATAAAATATAGAAATTTTAAAAAGAAAAATAATATAAAAATGGCAAGAAATACCTATAATATATTTATAAAACATAAAATAGCCTGTTCTTTGAGTAGAACTGTAAAATTAGAAAATATATATTAAACACAATCAAAAACAAAAAATTGTAAAGAATAAAAGTAACCAATAACTAAGTTTAAACAATTATAAGCTACTAATTATCAATTAAAATCATTTATTTTTAATACTCTTATTGCATTATAAGTTCTGAGAAGTCAGTCACTGTCTCGACTTTGCTCAGCACTATATCATCAGCGCCTAATACAAAACAGGTAGTCAAGAGATACCTATTGAATATGTACATATACCAATGCATAAGTGAGTATTCCCTCACATTAACTGATTATAGAGGAAAAAGCATCATATTCATGTTGATAAATACAAATGAAAGCAACGATTATGTATATCTCATACATCTAATTAGCAAAATCACAGCATCTATAAAGATTAGCTGTTTTCAAATTTGCAGAAAAACAGTCATCTAGTATACAGTTGGTAAGAGTTTACATTGGTAGAGACACTTGGTGGGAGATGTGAAAATGTTATTAAATGTTTGCCAATGTTTGTGTTTTTTTTGAGATTGGGGAGGTTCAGAAAGAGAAGGAGATAGAGAATCCCAGGGAGGCTCCATGCTGCCAGTGTGGAGCCCTGCATGGAGCTCAAAACCACAAACCACATGACTAAACATAAGCTGAAATCAAGAGTAGGATGCTTAACTGACTGAACCACCCAGGCACCCCTGTTCACCTTTTCCTTTATATCAGAATCACATATATATGTATCATCTCTAGACAATATTCAAATATGGGCACCGTAAGCATATAAGAGAATACCCTCAGCACAGTCAATAATAACCAAAGGAAGAAGAAATAGTACTGAAGATAACTAATATCTAGTCACATGGACCTGGCCAAATAAATTACATAACATTCGTTTATGGCCACATATGCAGCAGTTCAAAAGATTGGAGAACTCGGGGCGCCTGGGTGGCTTAGTCGGTTAAGCGTCCGACTTTCGCTTAGGTCATGATCTCGCGGTTCGTGGGTTCGAGCCCCGTGTCGGGCTCTGTGCTGACTGCCGGCTCAGAGCCTGGAGCCTGTTTCAGAGTCTGTATCTCCCTCTCTCCCTGGACCCTCCCCTGCTCACGCTGTCTCTCTCTCTCCTAGAAATAAATAAAACATTAAAAAAAAATTTTTTTAAAAAGATTGGAGAACTCAATGTGCTGAGGAAGATTTCCAATATATATTAACCAAAAAGGGAAAAGCTATGCAAAACAATATAAAGGTATTTATATAAACAATAAAATGAAGTATGTATTACTTTGGTAGCATATGTATACTTATAGACTCCTGAAATATTTTATCCATACACTGCCATCATATTACTTCCCTAACTATATTTAAAATAAGATGTATGTGTAATATACTTTAGGTGAAACCTCTAAATGAACAGGAGATTTGATTAGTGAAAGGCACTTTCAGATTTTGTTTTCTCTTTAATACTAAAAGTGGATGTAACCTATATTGCTTACTTCTTTTCATATTGAATTTTGACTTCTTAGATATCCTTTGTCTAAGAATATGCCTTAAAATTATTCTTTAGTTTACATAGTTTAGATATGAATTCTATAAGTAAGTAGCATTTTAGGCTGTCACATGTGAAGAAGAAACATCTATATAGTGGGCAAATTGTTTGCTTCCCAAGTTGTAAAAACCACTTTGCAATAATTATCTTGTCTGATCATTCACATATTTATTTCCCATAAAATGATTCTAATACATTTTCTTTAAGTAATTGGCAATGAGAGGTCTTCAGGGTACATTTATATGTATATAAAAATTGAAATGATTTATTTTATATTTTAATCCATTTTCTTATAGAATATTTTTTCTTCTCTGTTATTGGTTTCATTCAATTGGAGATATTTATAAACTCTTAATTAGCTGCAGAATTATAATTCAGTTTGTACTATCCAGTGCACCCGTATATTTTAAAAGCTACATTTGTGAAATACCATACTTAACTGAGCACAAAGTGTCCTGCTGCTGAATATTGACTTAATCTTAGGGTATCAGGGATGTGAAGTAAAGCACTAGGCAAACTTAAATTGTCAGACTGTTGAATGCTTCAATTCACCTGCAGCTAATCCACCAAGTGGGACACCCTATTTGTTGAGAAATGCTGTGCCAAGGATATCACATTTAATGGCTTTGGCAAGAAGAATGATTTTCATCAGCTGTAACAAACAAGTTCCTCATCTCCAACCCCACCATCTGTCCTCCTGGTTCCCACCCAGAACTCTAGATATGGGCTCAATTGAACAGGTTTCAGACTGCCTAAGGTCACTGCACAATCAACCTTAACAGATGGCATCACAGCAAACATCTAAACTGTAGCAGTGGCCAAATGCAGAGGATAATCCTCATTGCTGAGGAAGAATGCCCTCTGTGCATGCCGCCCTGATGTTCCGATTCTACTAAACATTTCATATGAAAATAAGGCTCCATAATCTCTATATTAATAGTTTAAGTGGATCAGTCTTTGTACTAATTTTCCAGTGCATTTTCTATCTTAAACCTGGTTTCTATTGTTTGCATTGTTTGTGTATAATTAGTTGAAGATAATAGTCTGCAATAATATCTACTCCTAATGACCATCAGAATATTATATTTAAGAGGAGAATTGGGTAGGTATGCCTATTTTAAGACATTAGTGTGTAATGAAAAAAAATGTCACTGTTAAAACAGTCACATACAGCTTAAGATAACCATGAGTAATTAATGATAAACATAGCAACTTTTTAACTCCAAATTTCATACTACTTAATACGTAGACACACATACTTTTCACAGTTGACATATATTCTTACTTGATTTTGCAACATCGCTTCAAATTAAACAGTGAAATCATTATTCTTGCTCTCAAGGTGGTTATAATCCTTAACTTTCCTATCTGTTATGGATAGTTTTACATCATCATTTGCTTACCTATAATATTTGGAGACAAAGAATGCTGGAACTTAAAGCTTATCCAGTCTCTTTTTCCCCCCAAATAAGCATCATTAGCCACTTATCCCATCATGTTCAAAGAATTCTGGAAGCCAAATATATATCCTCCAAGTGGAAAATGAAGACATCCTTTCTGAAAAAGCAGATGGACCAAGATAAAGACCTGTATATAGTGAAATCTCAGAACTCGTAATCAGAAGAGTCAGAGAAAATTTTCTGTAGTAAAAACTACCTTCACAAGCCCTATTATGCACATTGAAGAATGGAAAATAGAGCTGAGGGAATATATGTAAACTTAGAATAAAATATAAATAAATGGAGGAGAGTAAGATGGCAGAATAGGACCCTAAGATTGTCTTGTCCCTTGAACACAACTAGGTAATTTTCAAATCATCCTAAATACTCCAGAAATGGACCTGAAACTGACAGAACAAACTGCATAACTAAAGGGAGGGAAGATATAACAGCAAAGACGGTAGGAAGTGTAGAGGTGTGGTTTAGGGGTAAAAAGGATCATGGTGCTGTGGAGGGAAGAGAGTGGTGATCATAGTAAAGGGTGAGAGAGAGGGGAACACACAGGGGAATCCCCAAGAAGAATATTTTCCCAAATCAATTGGCTTGAATAATGAGAGGGTTGAATTTCATGAGTTCTTGAAAGGAACAGGGCTTAAAACCTGGAGTTTTAAAGGTCAGCAGGCTTGGCTGGTATACAGCTGGAAGGAGCACCTAGAAGGCAGACAACAACCTGAGGGCAGACAGTGTGGAACAGGAATCTAAAAAATGCTTAGGACATGATGGGGAGAGATTATTCCCTTTTCTCAGAGGGCATCCTGAGAGGCAGCATTCCCTGAGACAACTCTCTGGGAACCTAGGAGCTGGTCAGTGCCATTTTCCTCTCTTGTCCATCAGCATAAACACAGAGCCACCTGAGGGAATCAGCGCAGTGCCAGTGCTGGCTGCCTGACTTGCTTACACCAAACCCCACCCTCCTGTACTCTGACAAGGCTACCCTTCTCACTCAAGCTTGCCTCAATCCCAGCATGGTGGGCCCCTCCCCCCAAGACCAGCACAATCCCCAGCCCACACAATGTTTTCCAACCAGAGAGGTTTGCAGGGCCTCAGTTCTGGTGGAGTTGGTGTCAGGTCTCATTTTACAACCAGAGCACAGCAGTTAAAATTCACTGCATTCAGGCCAGGGATCCAACACTGCCAAAAGCAGGCAAGGAGAGCCTCTGTAGACAACTGGCCTAAAGGACAGAGCAGCCAAAACACAATAGCAGAATGTGTACAGCACACCAGAAACACTCCCTGAAGCACCAGTCCCTGGGTACTACATGGTCTCTTATTCATAAGGCCATTTCTTTATCAGTAGCAAGGGACATAACTGGTTTTTCTAACACACACAAAAAAATGGCAGACTTAGACAAAATGCAAAGAAGGAGGAATTTATCCGAAATGAAAGAACAAGATAAGGCTACAGCTAGAGAGCTAAACAAAACAGATATAAGTAACATGCCTGATGCAGAGTTTAAACCAACAATATAAATATACTCACTGGGTATGAGAAAACAATAGAAGACATCAGGGAGACCCTTACCACAGAGATAAGAGTGAAAAAAGAATCAGTCAGAGATTTAGAATGCAATAACTGAGACTGTAAATAGGCTTGATGCAGTGAACAGCAAGCTAGAAGAAGCAGAGGAATAAAACAAAGCACTGGTCCATATGACAGGATCGAAAGGAGGGAACATGAATGTCTTAAAAAAACAATGTTGTATGGAAGGGCTGAATCACTATATTTAAACCTGAAGCTAATATCACACTGTATGTTAACTAAATGGAATTTGAATAAAAATGTTTAAAAAATGCAATACGTCCCTTAAAATCTTTAAAATAATTTCCCATCAATGTAATGTACCATTTTGCATCTAATTGAATATATTAGTATTTATAGTTATCGCTAAGGTTTTTTATGTTGTACTGAACCAATTTAAGAGAAAATAAAACAGTTATTTTCTACTTTATTGCCATAAAAAGTGTTCTTTTATACCTTTATAATCTTTGTCATATCTAGTATATTTCCTTATATTTCCTCTTCTTGCTATTTTCATTAAATAAATTTGTTGAAATTGGTTTCTTTAATAGGCTTGTAAATTTATTTACTGATTAAGTTTTTTTTTCTCTTCAATAATTCCAAAATATGTATTTTCATTAAAATGAAAGTTATTTTTGCTTACAATGGAATATACAATAAATTAATAAAATTTAAACAATAATTGAGAGGGAAAAGTAAGAAGTGGATCAAACTCCCAAAAATAATCAGGAATGTATTAGTGTACAGTCTTCCAGTCTTTGTTTTAAGCATATGTTTATTTATTTCTGGATGTACATTTGTATATATGCAGAAAGAACAAGAGATAAGAAAAGCCATAGAGAAAAATATTATCTGTTTTACAAAATGAAGAATCTATTCTACAACCTTTTCTTTTGACTTAAGAGTATATTAAGGATATATTTAAAAACCCATATATATATCTTACCTCATAAAAACAATCTCCTACATGTTTTGAGAATTCACCTCCATTTATTTTTTTACCAGTTCAGCTTTTTGCACACTTTAGTTATATAAGTTTCTACTGTAATTAATCTAACATTTAAATTAGCATGTTGATAGATACATGTTTGCATACCCTGACAAATATATATTCAGGATAAACTCTTAAAAGAAAAATTCCATCCAGCTACTGAACAACCAAAGGATCAAAGAAGATATCAAAAGTAAAGTAAAAACAATACCCTGAGATTTAAAAAAAAAAAATAAAGGAAACACAACACACCATACTTTAGGGAACCCAGCAAAAGCAGTTACAACAGGGAAGTTGAAAGGGATAAGTTCCTACTTTAAAGACAAAATCTCAAATAAAAACTCAACTTTATACTCCAAGGAACTAAAACATAAAGAACAAACAAAGCCCAAAGTTAGTACAAGGGAGGAAATAACAAAGATAAGAGTTAATATAAACGAAATAAAGACTACAAAGGAAATAAAAAACCAATGAAAATAAGAAGCGGTTCTTTGAAAAGATAAACAAAATTGATTGACCCAAAGGGAGAAATTATAATAGATGCCATAGAAATACAAAGAATCATGACATTACTGTGAACATCACACATCAATAAATTTAAATTTCTAGAAGAAATGGATCAATGCCTAGAAACATAAAACCTAAGAAGACTGAATCATGAAGAATTAAAAAAAATCTGAACATAGCAATTGCTAGTAAGGAGACTGAATCAGTAATCTAAAGCTCCCACAAATGTAAGTTCAAGAGCAGATGGCTTCATTGGTGAATTCTATAAACATTCAAAGAATATTAATTCAAAGAATTAACCCCATTCTTTCTCAACCTTTTTCAAATGAATGAATGAATGAATAAATAAATAAATAAATAAAAGGAGAATGAACAGTTTCAAATTCATGTTAGGACTCTAGCATTAACCTGATATGAAAAAGGATGCCACAACAACTAAAAAATGATGAATCTGATACCCCTGATGAACAAAAATGCAAAAATCTTCAATAAATATTAGCAAACCAAATTTGACAATACACTATATATTATATATACATTACATATATATGTGTAAATATATGCAAATATATGTATATATGTATATGTAATATATAATATGTATATACTATAATCGACTGTGATTTATTCCAGGAATGGTTCAATATCTACAAATCAATGTGATATAGTGCATTAAACAAATGAAGTATAAAATCACATAATCATCTCAATAGAAGCTGAAAAATCATTTTGCAGAATTAAATATCCATTTATAAAAACTCTCAACAGAGTGAGGATAGAGGAAACAAACCTCAACACAATAAAAACCATATATGATACGCCCATAATTCATATCATACTCAACGGTAAAAAGTTAAAAGCCTTTCCTCTAAGATCAAGAACAAGACAAAGCATCTGCCTTTGTATTTAACAAAGCACAGGAATTCCCAGCCACAGCAATTAGGCCAGAATTAGAAAAATAAATAAATAAAGCATTCAAATTGGAAAGGAAAAAGCAAAACTGTCATTATTGGCAGATGACTTGATACTACATATAGGAAACCTTAAAGGCTCCACTAAAAATGTCATAACTAATCAGTTAATTCATTAAAATTATGGGATACAAAAATCAATACTACAGAATCTGTGTTTCTATAACCTAATAATAAACTACTAGTAAAAGAAATTAAGAAAATAATCCTATATAAAATTACATGATAAAGAATAAAATACCTAGGAATAAATTTAACCAAGGAGATAAAAGGTCTATGCACTGAAAATTATAAGACATTACTTGCAGAAATTGAAGACACAAATAAATAGATATTGTATCATCTTGTATGTGTAGAATGCTGTTAAAGTGGCAGTCCTACTCAAAGCACACAAAGACTCAAAGCAATCCTTATATAAATTCAAATAGCATTTTTCATGGAAATAGAACAAATAATCCTAAAATGTGTATGGAAACACAAAAAATCCTGGATAGGCAAACTAATCATAAAAAGAATACAGCTGGAAGACTCATATTCCATGATTTTAAATATTACAAAAAATAGTAAGCAAGACAGTGTGGTAAGTGCATAAAAAATAGACACCGATCAATAGAACACAGTACGGAGCCCAGAAATAAATTCACACACATATAGCCAATGAATTTATAACAAAGGAGGCAAGAGCATAAAATGGGGTAAAGACAGTCTCTTCTATAAATGATGGGAAACTGGACAGCCACATGTCAAAGAAAGAAATTGTACCACTATCTGCAGCATCACTAAAATTAACTATAAAGGAATTAAAGCTGTGACTCTATGACCCAAAACAACACAACACTTAGAAGAAAATTAGTTTAGGTGGTAAGCTAGTTTACATCATTCTTGGTGATCATTTTATGGATCTGACACTGAAAACAAAGGCAACAAAATATAAACAAAATGAGATTACATCAAACTAAGAAATCTCCAAGCAAAGGAAATCATCAACAAAATGAAAAGGCAAATGACTGAGTGGGAGAAAATATTTGTAAACCATTTATCTAAGGAGATTAATATCCAAAATATATAAATAGCTCATTCAATTGGGTAACAAAAAACAATCCAATTTAAAAAATGGGCACAGAATCTGAATAGACATTTTCCCAAAGAGACGTATAATCACAGGTACATGAAAAGATGCTCAACGTCACTAACCATCAGGGACGTGCAAACCAAAAACTACAAGGACTTGTCCCCTCACATCTGGTAGAATGGCTATTATAAAAGCCAAGCAATCAAAAGTGTTTGTGAGGATGTGGAGAAAAGGCAATCCTGATACACTGCTGGTAGAGTGTAAATTGGTACAACTGCTGGGGAAAACAGTTTAGTGGGTCTCAAAAACTTAAAAAACTGAACTACTTTATTATCCAGCAATGCACTTCTGGTTATTTACTTAAGGAAAATGGGAACGCTAACTCACAAAGATAAATCTACTCCTCCTTCCACTGTAGCATTATTTACAATAGCCAAGATATGAAAGCCACCTAGTTGTTCATTGGTAAATGAAGAAAATGTGAGATACATATATGGGTATTATTCGGCCATAAAAAAATGAAATATTGTCATTTACAAAAATGTGGATGGATCTTAAGGGTGTTAAGCAACATAAGAAGACAGAAAGATGACAAATATCATATGATCTCACTTGTAAGTGGAATATAAAATTTAAAAACTTAAAACACCAGGCTTATATATAAAGAGAAGAGATTGGTGGTTGCCAGATGCACAGGATGTGTGGAAGTAGGTGGATGGGGTCAATGGGCACAAATAAGTCATGGGGCTATAAAGTACAGCATGGTAACTATAGTTAAGAATACTGTATTGCTTATTTCAAAGTTGGTAAGAGAGATCAAAATTTATTATCACAAAAAAAATTGTAATTATGTGTGGTAATGAATGTTAACCAGACTTATTGTGATCATTCTGCAGTATATTCAAATATCTAATGATTATGTTATACACCTGGAACTAATATAATATCATATGTCCTTTATGCCTCAATAAAAAATATCTATAAATTATTTTTATGTAAGTAAAAACTTACTTTCTACCAATTTTAACATCCATCAAATAATATATGTGGACTTTTCAATAAAACGAGCAAAGAAATATCTAGATTTTTAACTTACTATTTAATAATGACATTTGCTATTACTGAAATTTGAACTTTTTTTACACAAAACATTTAAGCTTTTAATTCTTTTGTAGTTTTATTCATTTAAAAGCAATATTTTCTTTTTTTAATTTTTCTTTATATCTGGGGGAGAAAGACAGCACAAGTAGGGAAGGGACAGAGAGAAAGGGAGACACAGAATTCAAAGCAGACTCCAGGCTCTGAGCTATAAGCACAGCGCTGGGTTCAGGACCCGATCCCACAAACCTCGAGATCATGACCTGAGCTGAAGTAGAGCTCAACTGACTGAACCACTCAGGCGTCCCTATACTTTTTTTAACTAACATGAAAAAGTGCACCATCAGCACAGAGCCTAAAGCAGGGCTCAAACTTACATAACGTGAGATCCTGACCTGACTTGAAATTGACAGTCAGATGCTTAACTGACTGAGCCACCTAGGTGCCCCAAATTTTCTACTAATTTTCAACAAAATTCTAATTGTATATTGTTTTTCTATAATAAGTCAATTAGCAAATACCATGGGCAAATGGGAGAATGATATCAATATAGAAAACTCATTGGTTCATGAATTACATGAATTTTTCAACCCATTAGTGCTCTATGATATCAAAGAATAGTAGCTGAACATAATATAGCTAACTACGTCACAGAGAAATAGGCATCAACAGTACCTGTTGACCCTGTGTCCTTCATTTTTTCTAAGTTTGGATATTGTTCTGTTTTGCCAGTGTTGTTCATTCCAGTTGTAATTTTTTTCTTCTCTTTACTAATTAACAGACTTAATCCTTACTTACAAATTCAGTTTTATCCATTAGAGACACTTTTATGAGATTTGGAGGGCAGACATAAAATGGAGGCCTTATCCTCATTGTTTTTAAAGCCCAAAGTCAAGGTTGTAGACATGTGAGAGGTGGATAGCTGCCCTCAAAATCTCTGTCCAGCCTCAGCATCAAAATTCCTTAAAGATGGTTGTAGTGGTAGTATCATGGCTATGGAAACTTTTGGAGCTCTGGTTTGCAACTATGAGATTGTATTCTCCAGGGATATCTCATGATTTCCAATCCTTTCCAAAAATTTTGGAAGTACCAAATATCTTATTACAGTTGTATTGTCTCACATATCTAGAATGATGTCTGTTTCCTGCACTGTCCATGCATTATATAGTATTCAGTATAAATCACTTTACTCATCAAAGCATATAGGAAGACAACAGCAACAAAAATCTTGGGTAAATGAATAAAGTCCATATGATAGGAAAATAAATGATGTATCCATTAGCTCAAAATAGAAAATGTTGGTTGGCAAGGTAATCACTATGTTGGAATACATGACGCATTGCTTATAATGACAATAGTAATGATAGTCACTGAGTAAGAGAACATTAAACTGAAAGTGAGAACGATTCCATAAGATATTTTTTAAAAATACCAAGTCACTGACTTAGGGGCAAAAAACCTGTGTGGCTAATGATATAGGTGTAAAATTTGGGTCCCTAATGGGCTTCAAGAATAAAAATTCTCCACAGTCTGCTTCTAATTATTAGAATAGCCTGAAGGGAGGATACTGGACTAGGATCCCTGAAATTCTTTAAATTTCTTTTGTCCAAGCATAAGGAGAATAAAATTCATACTTGAAATAGAAAATGCATGAACTCCTTTCTGACATGCTTCTCATTTTTACCTGAAAAACAGTGACATTAGCAAGATATTTGGTTTGCATTATGGTATAGCTATTATAGTCCATAAATCTTCTAAAGGGAAATGCTTAGGGAACAAATTTAAATCCCCAAAGAAAAACATTAAATTCAGGCAGTTGGTATTTTGAAGATGCTTATTATCCTATTTCAGTAATGATTGTTGATTATGGTAATTGATCATTTCAATAATTTCTTATATAGATAATTGGTAAGAATAATTTAAGTACACTCCTATTTTAAATATTCTTAATTAGTAAAGCACATTTAAATAAATTACCATATTATTGAAGGTCACATGTAAGTATGGTTCCCCAAAATTTTATGAAGTGATAGCAAATTATATATATATAAAATATGTCTGTAAGATTATCTCAGCAAAATATAAATCAGACATTTGAGGGGTAAACAGTTTTTATAATAGAGCACATTTCTCCAGCATATTTGACCACCAAATTTTTTATATTCTACCTTAGGCCAAAGATTGGTCACTTTACACAAAAAAAGTAGTAATATTTTTTCCTATGTGTTTTGCAGTACAAACAGAAGTTGAGAGAAGTAAGTTGAAGAAAATACAATGTTGGACAAACAAATGAAAAATAGCACCTCTTTCTCTGCTCAGATCCCCTAACTTAGCCATGCTGATGAATTGAGAAACACATTAATAACATGGCATACACATGAAGAAAGGAAGGAAAGAAGGCAGGGAGGAATGGTAAGGCTAAAAATGATGGAGGAAACAGTTTATTATATATAGACTATATGTAAGTCACTTTATAAGGTAAGTATAGAATGTAACTGATATGAACATAAAGTGCATATATGATCAACTAACAAGGAAGCCAGTAGCATTCAATAAGGAAAGAATAATTTCTTCAACAGAGTGCTAAAATCCTAGACAGGCACATACAGAAAAATGAAATTAAATCACTCATATCATTCATGAAATTAACACATATTTTGTATTTTATATACTATATACTGTGTTTTTACAATAAATTAAGCTATAGAAAAGGAAGTACTATAAAAATTATAAAGAAAATACATGTACAGTACTATATATGTATTTACTGAAAATAAATTGTGAGGTGCCTGGGTGGTTCAGTCAGTTAAGCATCCGACTCTTGATTTTGACTCAAGTCATGAATTCATGATTTGTGAGTTTGAGCCCCACATCAGGCTCACTGCTGTCAGCATGGAACCTGCTCTGGATCCTCTGTCTCCCTCTCTCTTTCTGCTCCTCCCCCATTTTTTCTCTCTTTCTCTCCCAAAGAAAATATTTAAAAATTTAAGTCAAAGAATCCCATTTAATATTTCTTGCAGGACTAGTTTAGTAGTCATGAACTCTTTCAGTTTTTGTCTCTCCTTCTTTCTGAATGATAGCCTTGCTGGATTGAGTATTTTTGGCTGTTTATTTTTCATTCAGCACTTTGAATGTATCATGCCACTTCCTTCTGGTCTGTCAACCTTCTGTGGCTAGATCTGCTGTTAACTTCATTTGTCCTCCCTTGTAAATTAGCGATTTCTTTTTCTCTGCTGCTTTTAGGAGTTTTTCTTACCTATGTCTTGCAAATTTTACAATATTTCTTGGTGTTGGCCTGCTTTTGTTGATTTTAATGGGAATTCTCTGTGACTCCTTGGTTTGGAAGTCTGATTTCTTCCCCATATTAGGGAAGTTTTCATCTGTAATTTCCCCAAATAAACTTTCTGCACCCTTTTCCCTCACTACTTCTTCTGGGACTCCTATGAATGGATCATTATGATTATATTATGGAGTCACTAAGTTCCCTAAATCTACATTCATGTTCCAATATTTTTATTTCCCTCTTCTTTTCAGCTTCATTATTTTCCATAATATTAGCTTCTAGATCACTTGTTTGTTCCTCTGCTTCCTCCATCCTTGTTATCATTATATCTAATCAGTTTTTCTTCATCTCAGTTATAGTTTTTTGAATCTTGGCCTGACTAGTTTTTAGGTCTTTTATCTCTATGATAAGGGACTCCCTGGGCTCTCCTAGGCTTTTCTCAAGCTCAGCTAGTATCCTTATGATTGTTTAAATTCTAGATCAGGCATATTACTTATATCTGTTTCAATTAGATCCTTGATGTGATCTTTTCTTGTTCTTCTTTTGAAATGAATTCCTCTATCTTGACATTTTGTCTAGGTCTTGGTCTTTTTTGTGTGTGTTAGAAAAGCCTGTTATGTTTCTTGCTCCTGAGAGTAATGGCTTTATTAATAAGAGTTCACATACTGTCCAAGGCCTGGAGCTTCAAAAAGTATTCCTGGTGTATGTTGTGTGTACTCTGCTGCTGTATTTTGGCTGCTGTTTCCCTCAGGTCAGTCTTCTGCAGAGTTTCTCCTTGCCTGGCGTGGGGAGTGTTTGGACATTGTCCAGAGTGAGGTGTGTTTTAACTAGCTGTGCTTTGTTCTGCTTGTTAAAAGAGGCCTGATGCTATTTCCACTGGAGTTGAAGCTTTGCAACATTTTATGGTCAATAGACTTGGGGGTGTTTGTGCCAGTCTTTTGGGAGAGGAGCCTGTGGTTCTCAGGCACAACTGCCCTAGTAAAGAGGCACCTGCAGAGCACAGTGGAGGGTGGGGGGTTGGTGTAATTGGTTCTTGCCTCCATTGAGAACACTGTGCTGCTCACTTAAGTCCATCAGTGCTACTGAGTGGGGAAGAAAATGGCGACCTCCTTCTCCCCCCAAGAGAAGAATTTGAGCCTGCCGCTATCAGTTGTATTTCTAAATGATAGCAATGAAATTTTTAAGATGACTTTAAATGTATAACTTATAACAGAAAACATCAATGCACTTTAGTGACAAAAAATGTGAAATATTCTTAAGAAAAATTAAAGACAACCTAGAGAATCTAAATATTCAATGTTGTTAAGATGTCACTTCTCTCCTTTCTGATCAACAAATTTAACACAATTTTGATCAGAATAACAGCAAATATTTTGTACATATTGACACTATTTGAAAAAATTTATGGAAATATAAAGAACTAGAATAGTCCAAACACTTTTGAACAAGAACAGAGTTGGCCGACTTGACTGCTCTGATTTTAATGTAGTAACCAAGACTAAGCTATTACATGAGTACAATGTTTAGATAAATGGAATAGAAGAAAGTCCAAAAGTAGGGTCATAAATTCATGATCAAGTAATGTTGTCAAACGTGTAAATTTATGAAGAAAAAAAGATGGCCTTTTCCAAACAATTGTGCTATAACAAATAATCAAATGGGAAAGTATATGTCCCAGTCTCACATTATATGTAAAAGTTATCTTTGGGGCGCCTGGGTGGCTTAGTCGGTTAAGTGTCCGACTTTCGCTTAGGTCATGATCTCGCGGTTCGTGGGTTCGAGCCCCGCGTCGGGCTCTGTGCTGACTGCCGGCTCAGAGCCTGGAGCCTGTTTCAATCTGTGACTCCCTCTCTCTTTGACCCTCCCCTGCTCATGCTGTCTCTGTCTCTCTCTCCTAGAAATAAATAAAACATTAAAAAAAAATTTTTTTAAAAAGTTATCTTCAATGGATCATAAACATAATTTTTTTAGAAAAAAAATCTGGGATCTCAATAAAGTGGCAAACTACTCAGCCAGAAAAAGTAATGAAGTGATATGTGCAATAGTATGTGGTCTTATGCTACGTGAAAACAGGTAGACAGAACAGATTGCATATTACAAAATTCCATTTATTTGACATTTTATAGAGGGCACAATTCTAAGGGAGAAAAAGAAATCAAAGTTTATTAAGGATTATGTTTGGGGGAGATTGTGGGCTCTAAAATGACATGAGTGTGCTTTTTGATTTTATGAAACTGTTCCATATTTTTACTGTGATGATGGTTTCAACAATTGTAAATATTGATCACAACTAACTGACACTCTATACCTTAAAAGGGTGCATTCTATTGTATATGAACTATACTTCAATAAACCTGACTTTTAAAAAGCAATATAATATATATATTATATATATATATATTTGCCATTAATAATAAAAATTAATGTCTAAGGAGAAGAGAATGTTTTCATTAGAGTTACAAACAGGCAGTATATGTATTAAAATGGATCTACAAAAATGATACTTAATTTCCCAAAAGGATTATTTCTTTAAATAATTGTATCTGTATTTAAAATAAAACTTCAAATTTACGTATATATTTTTCAACCACCAATTTCACCAAAATTAGTAAAGCTTTGGTATGATTTTGGTATATAGTCTAGGTATAGGAACTAATAATACTATTTTCAAACTTCTAATTTATAATTTTTTGAATGCCAATATAATATACAAGTGAAGTTTCAAAACAGAGATTGTGTTTGCAACTGACTTATTCTGATATTAGAGAAAACATAAATGCTCCTAACTAATAATTTTTGAAATAAAGAGATTTATTATCATAAAAATGAGTATCTTTTTACAATATGAATTTTTTAAAGTGAAAAAATGAAGGACTTTATCTTGTTACATTTTAGAAGAAAGAATCTACCCTCTAGTTTTAGTTCAAATTATCCAATTTAATATGAATAAATTAACAAGAACCATGGAACTAATATATTTTTAGAAAACAATCATTTATATTATTTTGTAGAGGTAGCAACTTAGTAATGGGGTTTACAAATTACAGTAGCATAACCTCAATATAAAAACTTACATTATTAAAACATACAGTATACAATGTATATGTTAAACTGTTAAACATCCTCATAGGTTATAAATTATTCCTAAATTCATATACTATGTTTCTAACTAAAATATTCAAGCTATATTAAAACAATAAATTATTAAACTCTATCCATAACTTACAAATATTGTGAAAGAATAAATGAACTTCTAAATATTATTAGAAATACAATTTAGAGTTTAGAAAAACTATAATGACATTTAATGAAAAAATAAAGAAAGGAAATAGTTAGCTTGGTAGCCTCCAAGGAAATCAGTGGTACTGACAACTAAATAATTAGAATTGGGATTTTGTGAACATCTTTATTAACCTTATATTAATTTGCAAAGTGAGGATAAAAAATAGAGAAAGCCTGACTCCCAGAAGTTACATTGTACAATGAACAAAATAAATAGGAATCGTAATAAAAGTGATACTCATATAATGTATACAAAATTAAACTTTAGTTTCTTAGAAACAAACTTGTAAAATGTAATTTTTTATATAGAATGGAGAATTGAGAATTTCTCCTTTCTAAGTTGAACAGATTGTTAGCTATAATAATAGTAGTGATGGTGGAAGAAGAACAATATGTGCATGTATGCATATGTATAAAAATATATAAGTATATATGCCAAAATATATACACTATATCTCTAGAACCATGATAAATCTCTGACCTATTATTCATATTTCTCAGGGATGTGAAAGATAAATGAAAGTTACATAGATGTTTTAAACAAAACCATAAGGTCCTTATGTAGCAATAGGCTTATAAAAATAATGTAGATGGAATAAAAAGGCATAATAAAATTTCTAGAGAATTTTGAGTGACATTTTCATATATTTCCTGGAAATAAGTTATTTTTTATGTTATTTATGGTTAGTATTTTTATTGTCTATAAACAGAGATATTAACACTAGAATATATCTCAACAGAATCACCTAAGTTACTAATTCTGTTGTCAGTATGAATGAATTTAAATATTTCCCTAAATGTGCAACCTCACAAAGAGTGGCTATTAACACAGCTTTCCTCATTTATGAAATAATTTTATCAAAACTAAGAAATTCTAAAAATAGAATCTTTGGGGTGCCTGGGTGGCTCAGTCGGTTAAGCATCTGACGTTGGCTCAGGACACGATCTCACAGGTTGTGGGTTTGTGCCCCGCTAGGGCTCTGTGCTGACAGCTAACTCAGAGCCTGGAGCCTGCTTCAGATTCTGTGTCTCCCTCTCTCTCTGACCCTTCCCTGCTCATGCTGTCTCTCTCTCTTTCTCTCTCTCTCTCAGAAATAAATAAAAAAACACTAAAAAATTTTTAAGTAAAAATAGAATCACTGCAAGTAAGAAATTAAAATTTGGTTATCAACGAAAATATATCCAGTCAACTTTACCATCCACAAATCAGGATGTGAGGGCCATTAATACCACATTTATTAAAAATATTATAATTGTCCAACCTACTGTACCTTATCTTATAGGGAACTTGGCAACTTCATTTACAACAAGGTTATCTAAAAGAATGAGTATTTGTTTTTATTCATCTTATATTGTGGACAGGACAAATGATGGCAAAAGTCATGGTTGGTAGAATGAGTGTATTGTCATCACAATGTGTATTTTAAAACACTTTTTAAAAAGTTTTATGGACCACTTTAAAAAATGCTTCATTTGCATTATCCGTTTTAATCCTTAAAGCCTATGTAATGGGAAATATTATTAACCACTCTTCACAAATAAAGAAGCTGGGGCTTAAACAGTTAAGAATGTTAAGTCACTTGCTGGAAGTTAATTAAGTTAGCACCAGGTCTAGAGTATCTTCACATCTCTTAGTACAAAACCTGTGTTCCTACCACTATGCATGTTAGTGGTCAAAGAAACCTTAGGAATTATATTGCCACCTTACAAATAAAGCAGCTGAATCCCAGATGTTTTATAACTTGTCTAAAGTCATCTAGGAGAGAACTAAAATTAGATTGTAAGTCAAGTGGTTTCTTAGAAAATGGACTTGAGCCCATTTTGTCATCAAAAGTTTTATCTAGAAAAGTAAATTCAAAAGAAAAAATATAGACTAATTAAAATCTACTCACTTCCCCCTTAAAGTGAGAAAAAGAAAATTATTACTCTCAAATTACACTTATTCACTCATTCTCCCAAATTAAATTTATGCTACTGGGAAAAGTTAATTGTCATTTAAATTTAATCCAATTGAAACTATGAAAAGAAAGGACATTTCAAAGGTAAATATTAGCATTTCCACTATGATTGACTATAGAGTCCAAAATCTGTGAAATTTAGAAATATTTACCATTCTGCCCTTTTTACAAATAAAGACAAAATTAAAATCAGGTCACACTCTAAGAACTTTATATATACTTTAACTCTAATACTACTCTAAGGCATGGAATTTATTTTACAGATAAAAGATACTGAATTTCAGAGAAGGTTGTCACATACCAAAATCATCTAGCTAAAAACAGAAGAAACAAAAATATACCCCCAGTCTACCTCCCTTTAAAATTGTTTTCTATATGATCAACATCATTTCTTACCTCAGAAAGAGTAGTGCAAAGAAATAATGTGATTTTATAATAAAGATATAACATTTCACCTTTTAAAGGGTATTGGTTAAACCATCAAGAGAATGCATATTTAATTAACTATGAAAACATAGCTTAATTATGTTATCTCATTAATGAGTTCCAAAAGGTCAGTAAAGTGCTTCTACATGCACCAGGAGACATTTCAAATCAGAATACTGGACAAAATTTAATAAATATGAAAACTTGAAATGTTAAGTAATATACTTTAAAGTTCAAGAATTTTCTGCCATGTCAATAATACAGTAAATTAAAAATTTAGGTTTTTGATACTTTAATCTCATGTAGTACAACTACATAATATAAAGTAGTTTAATTATAAATAGAACCATATCTTCTACCTGGGGATTGGAGAATCAGTCTTATTATAGCCCTGATTCTTACCACAGAAAAAAAAAAATTCCTAAAATGATCACTTACTTTATTGATTAATGCTGTTATGATGACTTTGGCTGTTTACAAAATATATAACTTATCCTTGAAATCAACACTTTTAAAACATCCAAATGAAAAAACACACTTTTTTTTTTTAAATGTGAAAAAGGAATTTTCCAAAATTGTAGGAAGACAGATGATTGTTAAGTTAAATGTACTGTACAAGTTTGGAAAGCAACTACTTTGAGACCATCAATATTCACATGTATAATTTCTGCTATTTTTTAACTGGTATATTTACTTTTTTTTAATGTTTTAGTTATTTCTGAGAGAGAGAGAGCAAGAGAGAGACAGTGTGAGCAGGGAAGAGTCAGAGAGAGAGGGAGATACAGAATCTGAAACAGGCTCCAGGCTCTGAGCTAGCTGTCAGCACAGAGCCTGACGTGGGGCTCAAACCCATGAACCATGAGATCATGACCTGAGCCAAAGTTGGACACTTAACCAACTGAGCCACCCAGGCGCCCCCATTTACTTTAATATAGCCATAAATCAGACAAGATATTTACAATCAATTTTTGATTTGCTCAATGTTGACTCCCTGGAAAGATCTAGTAATGGTCTGGTTATTTCTGGTTTGTTCCCCCAGGTTCATTCTCTACCTTTCTCTGCCTCCTCCATGACCAGAAAGACTGTATCACCCATATTAAGCTCTTTTCATTAGTCTCTGGGAATGGAAGTCACCTGCTGAAAAGCAGACTAGAGGGAAGAAAGTGGTTGGCATATTTATCTGCACACCCTTGCTCTGCCCCATCAGATCTCTGGAAGTATCTAAGGTGAGAGTTGGGCAGATCTTCCAGAACCTCCATATCTCTAACTACCACACTGCTTGTTAGATGATTCCCTCCCCTTAGTTCCTTCAACCCTATGGTGGAAGCTGCTCCCCACTGTTGCTAACTGTTGGATGCATCCCCATCCCTTCCTGGTTCTCTTAATGTGATTTGCCCACTATCAATACTCTTCAGTTTAATTTTGTGTGTGACACACAGATAGGTGTGTGTGTAGGTGTGTGTGTGTGTATTTTTTTTTTTTTTGTATTTTTTTCCCCTAGGTATATAGACCTGAAAAGAAAAACACACAAAATTCCTGTCCTCATGAAATTCACATCCCAGTTGAGGACATTTTAAGGGCAGAGACTTTCTTTAGTATTTCTTGTGAGGCAAATTTGTGTGTAACATATTCTCTCAGTCTTTGTTTAATTGGGAATGTATTTTATCTTCATTTCTCAAGAATAGCTTTACTGGATACAGAGTTCTCTAATGGTATTTTTCACTAATTTGAATGTGTTGCTTGGCCTTTATTCTTTTTGAAAAATTGTTTTCCTTTTGCAGCTTTCAAGATTTTCTCTCTCTCTCCTCTAACAGTGAATATGGTGTCTTATATGTGGATCTCCTTATTTTTATTCCTGAGTTTGTTGCCGTTTTACATCCTTAGACTGTTTTTTAATCAAAATTGGGACATTTGCAACCATTACATCTTTAAATAGCCTCCTTCTCCCTTCCCTCTTTTATTAGATTCCTTTTTTCTTTAAATTTTTTAATGTTTTATTTATTTCTGAGAGAGAGAGACAGCGTGAGCAGGGGAGGGTCAAAGTCAGAGAGAAAGGGAGACAGAACCTGAAGCAGTCTCCAGGCTCTGAGCTGGCAGTCAGCACAGAGCCCGATGTGGGGCTCAAACCCATGAACCATGAGATCATGACCTGAGCTGAAGTAGGACGCTTTACCAACTAAGCCACCCAGGTATCCCTCTATTGGATTCCTAATACATGTATGTTGACCATGTTTCATTGGTCTCTGAGGCTTTGTTCTTTTTTATTTTCACTATTTAGATTAATTATTACTGATTTGCCTTCAAGTTAATTTATTTCTTATTCTGTATCAAATGTTCTATTTAAACAGATCTGATTTTTTTAAAGTTTATTTATTTGTTGAGAGAGAGAGATAAAGAGTGTGAGCAGGGGAGGAGCAGAAAGCAAGGGATAGAGAGACAATCCCAAACAGGCTTCACATTGTCAGCACAGAACCCAATACAGGGCTCAAACCCACAATTCAGGAGATTATGACATGAGTTTAAATCAAGAGTCAGATGTTTAACTGAATGAGCTACCTAGGCACCCCAACAGATCTGAAATTTTATTTCATTTGTTTTATTTTCACATCCAAAATGGCCATTATTTTTACCCAAAGCTTTCAGCCACTTCATTGAAATTCTCTTTGTGTTCAGTCAGTGTCATTATGCTTTCCTATACACATCGTTTCCTTTACATCAGTGAGCATATAATAGCTTCCCGGGAAGTCTTTACTAAGTTTACCATCTGGGCCAATTCAAAGAATATTTGTACTTACTGCCTGTTTTATTTCTGAGTATGGGTCATTCTTTCATATTTATTTTCATGCCTTGTAATTTTTTTTGTTTTAAAGTGGACATTTTTGTTAATATATTTTAACAGCTCTGGATTCTTACCCTTACCAACACCTCTAGGATGGTTTCGGCTGTTTATTTGATGCTTTAGAAATGTGTCAGGACTGAGTCTACAGAGTCCAACACCTTTGCAGTGATTAGCCACTGATGTCTCTAAGTCTGGATTCCTAGAATTTGTCCCTCTGTATATAAAGCTTCAGAGTCAGCAAATGATTCACGAGATATTGTTTTTAAATATCAAGCCATAGAGTTTCCAATATTTGCTGATGGATCTCTAGATTGTGTGCAACTCCTTTTTTTAAATGTTTTTTTAATGTTCTATTTATTTTTGAGAGCGAGAGACAGCATGAGCAGGGCAGGGTCAGAGAGAGAGGGAGACACAGAATCCGAGAACAGGCTCCAGGCTCTGTGCTGTCTGTTAGCACAGAGCCTGACGCGGGGCTTGAACTCACGAACCATGAGATCATGACCTGAGCCAAAGCCAGATGCTCAAGTGACTGAGCCACCCAGGTGCCCCTGATTGTGTGCAACTCCTATTATGTGTAGCTCCTTGGTCAGCTAAAGATATGTGGACAGCTTTGGTCCATTCCTTTCTTCCCTGTACATGCATAGAGAAGCAGTCACATATATATGGACAGTTTATCATGGTCTATACAGCTGCTATATTTCTAGGATTTCCTTATTAAACTGGTCTAATGGCTTATTGTTTGTCTTAAATGATAATGCAACCTCAGGCCACCATAACCTCTGGCCTTCCTTACTTGCCTGCCACGGAGATGGCTATCTTTTCTGACAAACCCATCCGACATGCCTTTTTTAGGTTTTTTGTTTTTGTTTTTGTTTTGTTTTTACCCTTGGTTATAAATTGAGATCCTTCTAGTAATAAACTTGCTTCACCCTTTACCATCCTACCAGCTGGTAAGCAACCCACAGACACTCACTATTCTCACCAGGAGGTAAGTTTTTCATAAACAATTAATTCTACACTGTTTTAAATAATTACTATGAATACTTTTTAAAAATGTCTTTTTTGAGAGAGAGACAGAGACAGAGATAGCTGGGAGGGGCAGAGAGAGGGGGGAACAGAGGATCGAAAGCAGGCTTTGTGCTGTCAATGCAGAGCCCAATGCTGCGCATGAACTCCTGAACCGCAAGATCTTGACCTGAGTTGAAGTTGGACACTTAACTGACTGAGCCACCCAGGTGTCCCATATGAATACTTTTATCTTAAGGGAGAAAGAGCATAAAAAAGAAATAAAGAACTGATTATAGTAATCCAAACAACAAAAGTTTCTGATTTACACAAAGGTAACAGTAGTGAACATTGTGGGCAGTGGTCACTTTCTGTTGCTGGTGAGAGCTTGCTGATGGATGGATATGCAAAAAAAGTGAAAGACTGAAAGGGTAATTCTAAGACTTATGCCCACACATCAAGAAGAATGGAGTTTTTATTTACTAAAATGGAAGAGTCTGCAAAAGCGATAAACGTGGAGAGTGTTTCTATTAGCATGTCATTTTGGGGTGTATAACATTTTAATACTTATTCTACTTCCAGAGATATAAAGTCAACAGTTAAATATTCAAGTCTGGAGTTTAGGGGAGAGGTCAAGGATGTAGATAAAAATATAGCAATCCTCAGAATATGGGTGATATTTAAAACTGCTGAAAAAATGAATTATAAACAAAGTAGGAGTACGTCAGAAGAGATTAAAAAACGGATGTATAAGTCATACCAATGTTAAAAAATTGTGAAGATTAGGAAGAAAAATCAGTGGAGGCTGATAGGGAGCATCCAAAGGGAGTGTACTGAATCTTGGCAAATCTACTGGAACCTGAGTAGATCAAGGAGTGAAGGAACAACTTTTTCAAATGTTCTTTTAGATCAAGAAGGTAAGAACTAAAATCTACTCTACTAAAAATAAAATTATTTTAAAAGATCACTTAAGAGGACATTGAAATCAACAAAATTTGTGTCAGGAGTTATTGCAGACTATTTCACTACCAATAGGCCATTATTAGCTTTTAGTAAAAATTATACAGTGGAAAATAGCAAGCATTAGCAAGGATGTGGACTAATTAGAATGCTTTGTACTTTGCTTGTGGGAATGTGAAGTAGTACTGTCATTGTAGAAATGGTACAGAAATTCCTCAAAAAATTAAAGATTGAATTACTACATGATCCAGCAATTTCGCTTCTTAGGTATACTCCCCACAAATGAAAACAGGATTTGAGCAACATGTGTAACCCATGTTCATGGTAGCATTACTCACAATAGCCATAAGGTGGAATTATCTCAACTGTAAAATGATGGATGGATAAACAAAAAAATGGTGCATATGTACAATGGGATGTTATTCAGCCTTAACAAGAAAGACATTTTGACACATGCTACGACATAGATGAACCTTGTAGACATTCTGCCAAGTGAAGTAATCCTAATACAAAAGTACAAATATTGTTAAGATTCCACTCATAAGAGGTACCTAGAGAAGTACAGTTCGTAGAGACAGAAGGGAGAGTGGCAATTGCCAGGAGCCAAGAGGAGAAGAGACTGGGGAGTCCTTGTTTAATGTGTACAGAATTTCAGTTTGGGAGATAAAATAGTTCTAAAGCCAGAGTGGATGGTGGTGATGGTTGTACAACCATATGGCTATATTTAATGCCCCTGAAATGTACACTTTAGAAGAGTTATTTAGTTTTTGTTTTATTTATTTCTAGGAGAGAGAGAGAGACAGCGTGAGCAGGGGAGAGTCAGAGAGAGAGGGAGTCACAGACTCAGAAACAGGCTCCAGGCTCTGAGCTGGCAGTCAGCACGAAGCCCGAAGCAGGGCTCGAACCCACGAACCGCGAGACTATGACCTAAGCGAAAGTCGGACGCTTAACTGACTAAGCCACCCAGGCGCCCCAACTTTAGAAGAGTTAAAATGGTACATTTTACATTATATATATTTTACCACAATAAATCACACAACACACACACACACACACACACACACACACACACACACACACGACAACAAAATAGAAAGTATTGGAGGGACCATGACCTGGACCTAAAACTTACAAGGAATGAGAAATATTGGTCTTTTCCATGATGGGGGGCACTTAAAAAATAGGGTTCTATGCTAGAATAATTTGATTAAGTTTTAAAACCTGGAAATTATAGAAATAAAAGAGCATTACATGAGCATTACATGAGCATAACATGATAATCCTATGAATGTGAGGAATTACCTTACAGATCTAAATTTTCAGAAACTGGAAAAAATGTGATTTTATGAGAGTGGTAAGAAGGAATGGCATATTTTGTAAAAAACTTGAAAGTAGGGAAATTTTGAAGTTACTCTTTTAGAAGAGGAAGAAGCTGATAGATGTGTCTTTCGCAGCTGAGATCCTCTTGCTTAAGCTTCATTGAGTTCTTTTGGCAGCAATCTACCGTGCGTTGTCATTTTTAGTAAGCAGTACCTAACACTATGGGTGTAGGCAATGCATGACATATACATGAATGAAATAAAATATATCAATGAAATGATGGTGTGTCCTTAAATTTTAGTTCATCCTACATGTGTGCTGTCTCACACACTGCATTTCTGCATTTCATTTCCTGTATATTACTCTGCAAACTCACTTAACATAGCCTCTCTTTCCATGGCTCACTGAATAGAGCATATGTATTCTTAAAAGTTGCATCTAGGGGCACCTCAGTGGCTCAGTCGGTTGAACGTCTGACTTTGACTCAGGTCATAATCTCTCAATTCATGAGTTTGAACACTGTGTCAGGCTCTGTGCTGACAGATTCTGTGTCTCCCTCTCTCTGCCCCTCCCCTATTTATGCTTAATCTCTCTCAAAAATAAACATAATTTAAAAAATAGTGTATCTAGATACATTATTGTGCTTTAAGTCATCAATAACACACACATATGTACACACACACATGCAGACACACATATGCACATAAGCAAATTGCCTTAAGTGCACTGCTCATGAAAGGCACTCACCAAATATTTGTGGGATGTATGCTAAATGAATACTAAGGTAAAAGAGGAAACAAAGAATAGAGGTCTTACAACTTTGGTTGCACTTCTCTTTCCATTATATCCCATGATTTTCCTTAGGGGAATTATATAATTAACTACTAGGCTAAATATATGCTGCCTAAACAGGTCCAAACATATTATGTGACTAATTCCCAGTTGAAAAAAGTTAGTTTCAGTTATACTCTGCTACTTATACTAATATTTAAAATTAGTCTACCAAAGTTTCCATAAACTAAAAGTAGATAATGGATTTCAAATTGCTCATTTTAAAAATGAAGTAGAGAATTTATGCAACTAAAATTATATCAATTTAATTTAAAAAATAAAGCTCAAAATTGTTTTCTAAATTCTGTTCTAAATTATATTTTCAGGGATGCCTGGGTGGCTCAGTTGGTTAAGGGTCCATCTCCTGATTTTGGCTCAGGTTGTGATATCAAGATTGATGAGTTTGAGCCCTGCATTGGGTTCCACGCTGTTAGGATGGAGCCTGCTTGGGATCCTGTCTCTCTCTGCCCCTCCCTTGCCTATTCTTTCTCTCTCTCTGTCTGTCTGTCTCTTTCTCTCTCAAAAATAAATAATCTTTAAAAATCTAAATTATATTTTCCTTTTAAAAATATTTTTATGTTAATTTCTTTTTAAGAGAGAGCAAGGGGCAGAGACGGGCGGGGGGGGGGGGGCAGGAATCCAAAGCAGGCTGAGCTGTAAGCCCAGAGCCCAACAAAGGGCTCCAACTCACCAATGGTGAGATCATGCCCTGCTGAATGTTCAACCGACATTCACCTGGGTTGAATAAATTCAACCCAGGTGCCCCTATAAATTACATTTTCAACTGCAACTCTGTTTTCAATTCCCAATGAAATGAATTCATAGTTCATAGTACTTTTGACTATAGGGAGCAAGTAATAATGCTAAACACCTTTATCCTAAGAACTATCCTTCATTTTCATCCTTTGAGGCCAATAAACAAAAAGAACAGTTTTGTAAAAGAAGCCTTACTGAATACTAATCTAATGAGCTAAAGTAAAATCTTCTTAGCTCTGTGACTGAATATATCTTCTCTTTGCCAATCATTGTTTTTGTTAACTAGATAATTAGCATCTTTATCATATTAAAAGAGTCTTAATTACATTAGTCCATATTTTAAAGTATAGGGAAGAATATGAACACGGTTCATTTCAGAATTATAGAGTAGGTTTGTACACTTGAGAATATTTTTACTTCCAAATTGAATTAAGATAGGAAACTCAAAGAAACCTGTAAACAAGATAAAGTGAAAGCTGACATTTTAACACTATACCGTTTAAAAGCAGAGACGATTGATGTAGGTAAAATTTTTATATTTTACTACACTTGATCTTAGCCAAAAGGCCGAGAAGCGATAAAATTTTTATATTTTAAATTTATATTGGAAGAAATCTTCAATATATTTGGATATACTTTATTTTTGACAGTGAAGCTTTGATTATGCCATATGTCAACAGCCTTGTGTCATTGTGTCCGTTTCCAAGTTCCCAATCAAACACTAGCAGTATGCTCTTCACATAAGAAATGTGACTTACTTAACGTCTTTACTCATTGTTCTCCTCTGACATGATAGGTACACATCAACTTGAGTATTTTATATATTTGTTCAACTATTGTTTCCCTGGCAGCACCATAAACTTCTTCAGATCTGAAATTGTGTCACACACTTCACTTATATATTCATAATACTTCACAAGTAATCAAAGTTACTTCCTAACTCAAATTGTATTTACCAACAAAAAAGAAGCAAATGATGTAAAATTTTTTAAACAAAAGCTTTTCAGGGTTGTTGGAATATATTGTATCATATGCTTGCTCTTCTCTTTCTGGAATAATCTAAACAAATTAAATCAGGTAGCTCAAAGGTTCCTCTGCTCTAATGTTTGACTTCCATTCTGGCACAGTGACACTGGACTCTCCACTGATTTCTAAATTGCTTTATTGTGTAATTTGAGAGGACTAGAGGAATAGAATCTACAATCAGAGGCAGCTGGTCGAAACAGGTGTTGCAGAAAATTATAATCCTACTTTGATTAATCCTGTTTTTTACAGCCGCCCTCCAGTTATGCATGACAGGTATCCAAATAATCAAACATACAGTCTTCTTTGCAACAATCTGAGTTATTGTCAGGAGAAACATCAGGAATTACCGAAGCATTGATGACAAAGTAATGTGTGTTTCATGAAATAGGCTTTAGTTATTTCATCATTTCTTGAATTTTTCTGGGGAAATATGCATGTGTGTGTGCCGGTGTGCACACACGTGCACACATGCACACACACACACATCACTGTAAAGCTGTGTATTTTTATATTCACGATGGTGGCTTTCAACAATTTAAAAGTTGCTTTTTCAAAACAATTTTAAAATGCAGCTTAGTGTTAACAGGTCCATGGTAATTATTATATGCAGCATCTGGAATTGTAACTGCATCTGTAACAAGGCATATACAATATCAAAGATCTCTATATGGTTAGTAAAACACTATTATTTTCATGTGTTTGTCAGTAGGCTATTAAAACATCCCTTCTGATCTGCTTTATTTCCTGACATAGAGCAACACATAGAAATCACCATCCTGACATACATGGCTCAATGGTGTCATCTAGGTTTCAGTCTTTTTGAGAATGGATGCATTACTATATTTGGTTTAAGGATTAGCTAATAAGTGAGTTTATGTGATTTGAAACTAGTTCCATCAGAACAGCCAAGGAATAAAAAAATGTTCCTGTCTCATGTTATAAATCAATTTTAGTTCAGTAAATGATTCATTAAAATAAAAACTGAACAGTTAAAATATGCACAAACTGTGTATTTATTAGATTTAGCTAGTGAAGTGTCTTAGTCATTTCTAAATCTTCGACCCAGCTTTCTTTGGTAAAAATGAATAATAATCTTGACCAAATAGGATTCTTTAGTTATATGAGTTGTTCACTAAAAGTTCATATTATTAATATATTTTACTTACATCAATTTTCAATGTGGAAGTTAAAGATTACATACTATGAATGCCTCAGAATAGTTATGTTGTTACTTTTAATATTTCACAAATGCTTTAACTTTCGACTTTACTTATATAGAATGCGTTGGGACCATAATACTGGGAGTGAAATCATATTTCGCATCTGAAAAGGAGATACCTTTGTTCTGACAAATATAAAGGATTATAGAAAACTCAGATTTCAGCTCTTTAGCAAACAATGAAAGTTTTAAGAAATGATACAAGTTTACCATTTGAAGTATCTACTTGTTCCCGAGTCACTATTTTTAACCAAAGATTTAAGAGATATATAAAATGGGCATGTGTTTGAAATTAAATGTAATTGTCACATATGAACAGTATCAGACCATATTTGCGAAATTAAATTATTGGTTGTTTGGAGTCTACCTATTTTCACTTCATTCTTCTCCTTCCACTACTACAGTGGAATTATAGACACACATGTATATATATGTAGAGATATAGACACACACACACATATACACATATATAAATGCATATATACACATATATCTGTATATATGCATATTATAAATACATATATGCATATTATATATACACATATATATGTATATATATGTATGTATATATGTGTATATACATGTATGTGTATATATGTATATTATATAGGTGTTGTATATTTATGTGTTTATATATGTGTACACACACGCACACACACACACACATATATATATATGGTAAAATGGACCAAGATAGACCTCATATTTGTACATCTTTCTACTTTCCTTGGTGAATTTGGAATCACTATCTAGATTAGTGTTTTCATTAAATACAAAGCATCATTTGTCTGCAATCCAATTCCAAGAGTATTATTTTTAGAAAGCTCTTAAAATACTTGGATTCTTTTTTACTGTTTTTGAGAGAAATAATGTCAATGTGACATTATAGGTAACAAACATGTAAATAACAAATGTAGACATTTCTGTGCTCACTGTCTCTAATTCTTCTATTTTGTCTTAGACTCAGTTTAATCAGACGTTTGGCCCATGCGCATCCACAGAAATGGTTCTTAATCTAGGTGAGCAGTGACCCCCACATCCAGCAGCCATCATTGTACACACCCTACCAGTAACTACTGAACACAGTCGTTCTTTCCTGCTTGCACATACATTCTTCACTTGGACTCAAGCATTCCATTCCATCTATATTCCCTCTGACTAGACTTGTTTCTTCCTAGTCTCCTCTCCTTGTTCTTCACATCCCCATTGTCGCAAGTTCTGTGCCCAGGGACTAAGTATTAGAACCTCTTCTCTTTACAATAGTAAAGCTTCTTCTCTTGTTTAACACATTCAACATCAACCTTTTAAATGAAATTTATATATTTTTAGAAACCTGAGAATATAGGTCTTGAGTCTGGAACTCAGCCCTAAAATATAAATAAATTGTAGCCTTCTTTACAATTTACAGAACTCTAAGTAGAAGTACAATCATCATTTGAGATGTAATATGTTCAAAATTAACTTTAAAATATTCCTCACAGACTTCTGTTCACTCACACAGATTTCTCTGTCTTGGTGATTGCCAATTCTTCAGTCATGAATGTTTAAGCCAAAAATAGTGACACTGTCCTTTGCTTCTCATTTTCATTTGCAATCAATTCACCTTCTGTCAAAAAACCCCTTCTGTTGGCTCTTCCATCAGTATACATACAAAGTCTGGCTACTTCTCTTGACCTCCATTTACCAGCACTTCCAAAACAATATCATCTCATCTAGATTACTGTAATAGTCTAACTGGTTTCCTTATCTACTCTTGCCTCTCTATCATCTGTTCTTTTTCCTAAATTTTTTAAATGCTTGTTTAGTTTTGAGAGACAGAGAGAGAAAGAGAGTATGAGCAGGGGAAGGACAGAGAGAGAGGGTAACACAGAATCCAAAGCGGGCTCCAGGCTCTGAGCTGTCAGCACAGGGCCCAACATGAGGCTCAAACTCACAAACCATGACATCATGAACTAAACCGAAGTAAGAAGCTTAACCAAATGAGCCACCCAGGAGCCCCACTCTCAATACTCTGTTCTAACCAGAATGTTCAGAAGAACATTTTAAAATTTCAAGTTCTGGTTATCTTTTTGCTCATTTGTTTTGTTTCATAAATTACACTTGTAAGTGAAATCATGTGCTATTTGTCTCCCTCTAACTTATTTCACTTAGCCTAATAGTTTCTAACTCCAACCACATCATCGCAAATGGCAAGATTTCATTCTTTTTTATGGCTGAGCAATATTCCATTGAGTATATAGATATACATATTTTTTATCCACTCATCAGTCAATGGATGGGTTAAAATGGTGCTGGGGATTAGGAGTGCACTTGTGATAAGCACTAGGTGATGTATGAAGTGTTGAATCACTATATTGTACACCTGAAACAAATATTACACTTTATATTAACTGGAATAAATAATTTTTCTCAAAGCCCTCAACTGGCCTGCTATCTCCCAAGATAAAATCCTTCCAACCCCACCCCAAAAAACGAAAACATTTCCTATAAGGCTTTATATGATCTGCTCCACTCTTATTCATAGGTGCAATTTAATATTCTTCTCTCCCTTCTAACTTCACCCCAGACACAAAGATTCTCTCACTGCTTTTCAGATATTTATCTCCCCAGATCTCCATAGGACCCCTTTCCTCAAAGAGGTCTTTATGCAAATGCCACCTTCATGATGGGTACTTTGTCAACTTCCTTATTTAATACTACAGCTCCCAGCACTGCTTTTGTCCCACCTATATTGTAAACATTTTCATTTAAATATTTAAATGTTATTTTGGAATAATTTTAGAGTTACCAAAGAGTTGCAAAGGCAGTATGGAGATTTTTGTGTATTATTCACGAGGATTCCTTTAATGTTAACAATATACAGAAGCATTGTGTATTTCCCGAAACTCAAAATTTAGCATTCGTACTGTATTTCTAGCTCAATTCCACTTAGGCAGTATTAAATAAGTTATACTCATTTACATATTGCCAGTTTTCAACTACTAATGTCTTGCACTGTTTCAGAATCTAATTCCAGATTCCACATTTAGACATCATGCAGTCATGCCTGAGTCTCACTGATGCCCTCTTCTCCATGGTCATTTCTCAGATTTTCATGTTTTTCATGACCTTGACACTTTTGAAGAATACTAATCAAGCACTTTGTAAACTATCCTTCAGTTTGATCTCAACAGTTTTCTCACAATTAGACTGACATTATGAAATTTTATTTATTTACTTATTTTTTGGTAAGAAGAGGTAAAAGTTACCTCTATATTATTTATCTATGTGTATTATTTGTCTCTTCTTCCTCATTTACCCATTTAATCATTTATCATTTAATCAGTATGCATTTATTGATACTTTATTATTTGAGATATAGTGCTGCATTTGTTTTTGATCAAATTGTTCCATCTTTTGCCCATGGGAGGTCTTTTAGTTTGGCTCTAGGTCTTTTTGTTGTTGTTTTTGTTTTAGCACCTTCTTACTTTTTGGCAATGCAAGATACCTCAATCTTATTTTGTATTCTTGCTTCCACAGTACTCAACTCAAGAAACTACTGATTCTAGGCTTTCTCAGTTGAGAGAGCTAGGAAATATATAGTACTGACTAACCCATGAATACATATTCACACACATCTAGATTTATTTCTGAATTTGTTTATATGTATAAATATTAAAATGAACATGAGCTCAAATTGGTATTTCTAAATATTAATTCCATCAGAACCACAGGGTTAATTCTAGCTTTTCTTCTTTTCTCTGAAGATGAGAAACCTGACTTCCATTAACTCTAAAACTTATTTACTTATTTGTTCATCCTAGTATACCTGTAAAGAAATTTTGGAAATGCTGTGAGAAAAACTTTGTACCAGTGAGAGTGTGATATTTATGTATAATATTTTTCATCCAGCCTTAAAATAATCCAGTTAAAACACTGCTTTCCAAAGTTACTTTCATCAGCTTGTTTTCTGCCCTCTGCAGTATGATTATATTTTGTATCTGTAACATTCATTTGGCACAGTCTGTTTTCTATCTTGTATACCCTAAAGTCAGACTGTAATTATGTTATTATTGTTGCTGTTTTCCACATTCTCTGTGGTGTATAAATGTAGGGGTTAAAAAAAAAAGATGGAATCATGTGACTACACACCTAATATTGTGTATGTTTTCTATAACTCTAAAAATTCCTTTTTGAGGCCATTTTGTAACCAATCCTTCATCTGTCCTCCAAGCCCTGTAATGGTGAAGGATGTTAACCTCATGGAGGCCTTGGATGGCATGAGATGAGGAAATTAATTGGTTCTTTACAGCAGTCTTCATCCCGTCATCTCATTTCGGCCTAAGTCCTGACTTACAGAGGAGCACAGTACCAGGATTTTGCTTCATAAAAAAAAAATCCTTCTTTTGGACTTTCCTTCTTCCATTGTCCCACAGCCTTAAATCTTAGCTTTCTCCAGTTTGCTAAATTGGCCACTGTCATGCATCTGCTTTAAACCCATGTTACACTGGCTCATTCTCTTTGACATTACCCCAATTTACATTCCTTTTATGTATATTTCTCTACTAAAATTCTCCTGGAATTTAAGGAGGAAACAAACTATTTATGTGTGTTTACTTTGTCATATTTGACTAGAAGCATACAACACGGACAGATTTCATTTTGAAAATGAAATTGTTGAGGGGAAAGATCAAGTTCCCCAAATGCACATCACACTACCATATATGTAAATTATATATTATATGTATATTCAATTGAGATATGAATATTTAATTCAATTGGTATATTCAATTCAATTGATATACATATCTCAATTTAAATATATATATATATAATTATAAAGACTGGATGAGTATATACAAGTATAATCAGAATATTTTCCTCCAGGGATGGAAGGGATATGCCTGAGGAGAGGAACAGAAAGAACTTCAATGTTTACTGTAATGTTCTATTTCATTTTTTTAAACTCCTAAAAGATTAATTTTATTTCTATTAAGGATAGTGAGTATATGGTTATTTGCCATATTATTTCTTAACACCTTTACATGTTTTAAGTGTTCCATAATTTTAAAAGTAAAATTTACCTGCACCTGAAACTAATATTATACTGTATGTACATTGCTAGCTGCAATATAATTAAAAACTTGGGGGAATTTTTAAAAGATAACACAAAATAAAAGTAAAGTTTACCACTGTAGTTTTCTTAATGGTCGTTAACACATTTTATTCACTAATGATTATTTATCTATTACAAGACAACCTCAAGGAATTTTTAGTATCAAATAGACAAAATATCTTCTATCTTTTTGTCCACTACCCTTTAATTTCCAAAGTTAAAAATGTCACAAATTAATACATATAGGAAATAAAATTAAAGATAACATTTTCTCAAAGACTAATCTGAAACTACATGTGTAGCAGCATGGCAAATGACAGTGATAAGATTAAGTATGCAACCTACTAGTAAAAAGAACAAAATATCTGCCTTCCTAGACAGATAGTTAATATATATATATATATATATATTTCTCAGATCTTTTTCTTCATTAAGGTCCTATAATAACCTAGGGTTATTTTGCTATTATATTATAAATACATAGAAAAACTGTTAAAACTCCTATCTGCTTAGTTTTTTTCCCTGTGAAATACCAAAATTTTCACAAGTTTTAAAGTTTACCTATAACCTTAAGATCTTTAGCAGTTATAAAATGGAATGGAAAAACCACACGGATGCATAATACATTTTTTACTCCAGTAATAGTATCTTATAGATAGAGGACACATATGCCCATGATTTTAATCACTGTAGCTAGTAGGCTTTCATTGTCACTGGCCAGGTGGCAGATCTGTTCACACTCCAAAAATTTACTTTTGAAGACCCCCAAAAAGGGCTCCCCTTGGCATTAGTCAACAGCAGAGTGTGCCTGCTTTAATGTGAACACTTGGTCCTAACATCTGTCATTTTCTTTGCTGCTCTCAACGTGCATCCATGCTTTTTCTTTTTGTTTCCAAACATTTGCTATCTATATTATGTTACCTTGATTACATCTATGCATGTTTTAGAAGCTTTCAGTTGTAGTAAAAATAATTTTAATTCTCCTGCTATAAATGTAATCAATGCTCATCCCAATGTTCAAACAGTACAGATATTTATAAAACTGAATATAAAATGTTCCTAAGTAATTTTTACTGGCTTCAACTGCTTGATGAATATACTATATGCTACCTACAAAAGATTAATTTTATTTTCAGTGGCACAAATAGGTTGAAAGTAGAAGGATGGAAAAAATATTCCATACAAACAGCAAATGAAAGAGAGCTGGTGGTGCTTGTCTAGTATCAAACAAAAGAGACTTCAGGACAAAAGTTGTTATGAGAACCAAAGAAGGACACTGTATAATGATAAAAAGGAATATATCAAGAAAAGAAAACAATTATAAATATAAGCACCTAACAAGAGGTCCGCCAAAGTACATTAAACAACTGCTAGATTTGATAGGAGAAAGAACAAGTTTATCAATATTGGTTGAAGACATCACTATCCCACTTTCAACAGTTGATACAAAAACTAGATATAAGATCAGACAGGAATTCGAAGAAATGAATAACACTTATAAACCAACTGGAACTATCATTTATCTCCAGAACACTCCACCCAACAATAGCAAAATACACAATTCTATTCAAGTATGCATGATACATTCTCCACAACAGACCACATGATAGGTCACAAAACTAATCTCAGTAAATTTTAAAAGGATGAAGTAATTAAAAGCATGCTCTATGAACAAATGGAATTAAATTAAATATTAGTAAGATAATTTGAAAAATTTACAAATGCAGAAATTATGATCCAACAATCCTACTGCTAGGTATGTATCCAAAGTAAACAATATCAAAATCTCTTGGGGCGCCTGGGTGGCTCAGTTGGTTACGTGTCTGACTTCAGCTCAGGTCGTGACCTCACGGTTCATGGGTTCCATCCCCACATCAGGCTCTATGCTGCTAGCTCAGAACCTGGAGCCTGCTTTGGATTCTGCATCTCCCTCTCTCCCTACCCCATGCCTGCTTGTACTTTGTCTCTCTCTCTGTTTCTCTCAAAAATGAATAAACATTAAAAAAAAATCTCTAACAGATATCAGCACTACCATGTTCATTACAGTACATGAACAGTAGCCAAGATATGGAAGCAACTAATTGTCTTTTTCTTTTTTAATTCTTTTAAATTTCTTATTATTTTTAAAGTTAAAAATGTTAATGTTTATTTATTTTTGAAGGAGAGAGAGACAGAGCGTGAAGAGGGGAGATGCAGAGAGAGAGGGAGAAAGAATCTGAAGCAGGGTCCAGGCTCTGAGCTGTCAACACAGAGCCCAACCTGGAGCTAGAACACACTGAGAGATCATGACCTGAGCCGGTTAGATGCTTAACAAACTGAGCCACCCAGGCGCCCCCTTAGTTGTCTTTTAATGAATGAACAGATAATGTGGCCTATTTATGCAATGGAATCCTATTCAGTTACAAACAAAAGAAGAAATTGGGGACAACACGGGTGAACCTGGAGGGCATATGCTAAGTAAATTAAGGCAGACAGAGAATGCACTTAATTCTCTGTAATGAATAGGTCAAAGATGAAAACTCAGAAGAAATTAGGAAAAGTAACAACTACAACAGATGAATATCCCTTACGAATATTGATACAAAAAATTTTAAAACAATAGCAAACTGAATCCCACATCAAATTAAAAGGACTAGACATTATAACTTTCTGGGATTTATCTCAGTTTTCAAGTTTAACTCAAAATATGAAAAATATTCAATATAAAATGCCATCTTAATAAAAAATGAAGTAAAATGAATCATCAGTAGATGAAGAAGAGTGCTTGAAAAAATCCAACAGCATTCCATGATAAAAACACTGAACAAATTAGGAATAGAACAGAAATTCTGCATCCTGATAAAGAGCATCTATGAAAAACCTACAGGTAACATCATACTTCATGAGAAAAGATTGAAAAATTCCCCTGAGATGAGGAAACAGACATCGTATTTCTTATTGTCATTTCTACTTAACATTTAATTGCCAAAAAGCTATCATTTTCACAAGTACGCTGATATAGAAGATATGAAGTAAAAAGTTAAATCCCTGGGTTTGTACACCCATTCTACTTCGAAAAACAATTTTACCTATGAATTTAAGATCTGTTGTTCTGTATATAATATTTAAACTATATTGCATTCAAATACTTGTTTCCAGACTATTCTTAACAGTTTGTTTTTGTTTAATTTTTAGTATTTTTATGACTATAATTTAATGTCAAATTGGATTCGATAAAACACCCATTGCTGATCCCAACAAGTGCCCTCCTCAGCACCCGTCTCCCACTTTCTCCTCTCCCCGACCCACCATCAACCTTCAGGTTGTTCTCTGTATTCAAGAGTCCCTTATGATTTGCCTCCTTCCCTCTCTGTTTGTTAACTATTTTTTTCCCTTCCCTTCCTCCATGGTCTTCTGTTCAGTTTCTCAAGATCCACATATGAGTGAAAACATGGTATCTGTCCGTTGACTGACTTATTTCACTCAGCATAATACCTTCCAGTTCCATCCACATTGCTGCAAATGGCATGATTTCATTCTTTCTCATTGCCAAGTAGTATTACATTGATTATATAAACCACATCTTTATCCATTCATCAGTTGATGGACATTTAGGCTCTTTCCATAATTTGGCTGTTATTGAAAGCACTGCTATAAACATTGGGGTACATGTGCCCCTATGGATCAGCACTCCTGTATCCCTTGGGTAAATTCCTAGTAGTGTTATCGTTGGGCAGTTGGATAGCTTTATTTTTAATTTTTTTAAGGAACCTCCACACTGTTTTCCAGAGCAGCTGCACCAATTTACGTTCCCACCAACAGTGCAAGAGGGTTCCCGTTTCTCCACATCCTCTCCAGCATTTGTAGTTTCCTGATTTGTTCATTTTAGCCACTCTGACCAGTGTGAGGTGGTATCTCAGTGTGGTTTTGATTTGTACTTCCCTGCTGATGAGTGACATTGAGCATCATTTCATGTGTCTGTTGGCCATAAGGATATCTTCTTTGGAAAACTGTCTATTCATGTCTTATGCCCATTTCTTCACTGGATTATTTATTTTTTGGGTACTGAGTTTGGGGGGTTCTTAATAGATTTTGGGTACTAGCCCTTTATCCGATATGTCATTTGCAAATACCTTCTCCCATTCTGTCTGTTGCCTTTTAGTTTTGTTGACTGTTTCCTTTGCAGCCTAACATGTTTTATTAAAAATGTAATGTTTTCTAATATAATTAGTAAAATAGTAAGTTATTATATTGGCTTGCATTTTTTTGTCATTTGTGTAACAGAATACCTTTCATATGTTTACTATTATTTGCATTTTTTGTGTGAATAACCTTTTCATAGCCTTTGTGGATGTTTATATTTGGTTAATTATCTATGTCTTCATTTATAGAACTCTTTATAGAACACAGCACTAATCATAATTGTGTTTACATGTAACAATTACCTTATCTCCATTTTATATTTATTTTTACTACAGTCATTATATTTGTTTTCTCAGATGACATATTTAAATGTTTTTGGAGTAAAATCTGGCAATATTTTCCTATATACCTAATGAGTTTCAAGTCTGTCTAAAAACATTATCTTTTCTCAAGATTATCTTTTCTCAAGAAAAGACTAGGGCACCTGGGTGGCTTACTTGGTTAAGCATCCGACTTTGGCTCAGGTCACAATCTCACAGTTCATGGGTGAGAGCCTCATGTTGGGCTCTGTGCTGACAGCTTGGAGCCTGGAGCCTGCTTCAGATTCTGCCCCTCCTTTTCTCTCTGCCCCTTGCCCACTCACACTCTGCCTCTCTCTCTCTCTTAAAAATAAACAATAACAATTTTTTAAAAAGCTCTAAGAGGACTGTGCTATATTTTTATTAGTTTGTAGCATATTACTAATATATTTTGAAGCTTTAATAAATACTGTAGGTATTTTAAAACTTAGACATCATTGGAGACATTTTCACCATTGTAATATATCTGCATGTGTATCTATACATTAATTTGTTTAAATCAGCTTTAACTTAACTCCCTTAATATAACCATGTGTTAAATTATAATGTCTGTGATATTTTTGGCAGGAAGTAGGTGAGTTGGGGCAATTGTTAAATAAATTTCTTATATCAGTTAAAATGACAAATAGCTTTGAAAATTTATATTATTCTCTGAAGCACATAAAATAATCTTGTTTAGTTTTGTTATTACATAAATCACAGTGGGGAATGCCAACATTTCCCAAAGGATACAAAATGCTATCTTTTTTATACACCAGATTTTCAACTATGCATGCTCTGTTTCTGTCCTTTCTTTTTCATTTTCACTTTGTATTCCTATACTAAAACCTTCTGTTTTTTGTGTTTTATTTTGGTATAGTTTGTTATCTTAAACTCTAACTTTATTGATACTTTATTGATCTTTCTAATTAGTCTTTTTTTTTCAATATATTGGATAGTTTTGATAAATTAGATGAACTTTAAATCAATTTGTCAAATTATACAAAAAATCCTTAAATTGAATTGCCATATGGATTCATCAATCACAAGCTGATTTATTTTTATAATACTGACTTCATACAATGTTTTTCAGTATAATGGTAGGTCTCTCCATTCATCTATATTTTCTATAAAATCCTTTAATGAATCTATATATATTTATGAAATGAATCTGTTACACTTATTGTAATGTTTATATCTGTTTTATAGGGTTTCTTCTTTCTACAAAGCTTAGCCTTTTCTTCCAATTAATAGAGTTGGTTTATTTATGGCATGCTGCAAAGCTTTTAATTTGTGTTTCTATGTGTTTAAGAAAATCTTTTATCTGTTTGTACTGATTTTATATTATCATTTCTTAGTAACTTTCAGTTGATTCTCATTTTAAAAAATAATACATCAACAAAATAATTCAATGTTTTCTATTTTCCCACAATTACAAACAATTTTGGTTTTCTCCTTATTAGGATAAACAAAGATCTCAAAAGAAGCCTCAATAATAACTGAAGGAAGCAGCAGCACCGGCAACATCATTGGCAGCATATTTATCTTGTTAATTTTAATGGCAGTTAAGTGCCTTTAATTTTGATCACTGTGAATATGCAATACATTTGAAGCTTGTGTTCTCCCTTCAGGAAACAGTATTTTAAGCACAATTTACACCCTCCCCTTAACTTCTGCATCCTTCAAATTATGTAATTGTGTTTTGATATTATGATCATTTTTCCTGTAATATGACTTTGGTTTAAAAATGGATTTTCTTTTTTACAAATAGTTTATTGTCAAATTAGTTTCCACATAATACTCAGTGCTCATCCCCACAAGTGTCCTCCTCCATGCCCATCCCCCCCCCCCCACATCCATCAGTCCTCAGTTTTTGTCAGCATTCAAGAGTCTCTCATGGTTTGCCTCTCTCCCTTTCCCCCACCATTTCCACCCTTCTTCTCCCCCTTGTTCCTCCGTCAAGTTC